>NC_141992.1:59642015-59809158 GCF_049901715.1 Pseudonaja textilis
TTCTAACAACCGGTTCTCCAAACTGCTTAGAAGATTAACAACAGGTTCTAGCGAATAGGTACAAACTGGTAGAATCCCACCCCTGCTTGGTTGAAAGTTAGACATATAAAGGCTTATTGGACATATATCTGGATTGATTCCATAACATCTCTAATACAAATATGCATTTTTGCAAGTGCCTGAGTTTTCCTGGATGCTTTTTCTATTATTTGAACCATACTTCCAGAAGTTGTAAGAAAGCAGGTACAAGTCAGTATTCACTGTTAAGGACTTTCATGCTTACAGTAGGGTTATAGGTTATCATTGATCTCAGTGCTTCTTAACACACTTAACACATAAATGGTAGCATTTTGGAGAAGCTGCAATCAGCATAACACAAAGTAGCATTAGCCTCTAGGGCTCTTTTGCTGAAATGCTACGTTTCCAAAGCTTTTCCAGGCTTCAGGGACCGAGATTGAGGCTTAGCACCTGAAGATTATGCTGTACAGAATTCACGTGAATGTCTTTGTGTATTGAAAGAATGGCTGAACAGATTGAGGGTTCTCACCACATAGCAGTCCCCTTAATGTGCATATCCACTATGATCCCCTTCTGCCAGAGTCATTGGACTGTCCACAGCAAGTGGCGCCGCATGCCTAACAAGCTGCTGGCACAAATACTGAAGGTGGAGCAAGGGCTGGGAATTGACGGGAGAGAGAAGTAAATAAGTGTTAGTCTTATATTCACAAGAGAAGCACTGAGCAAAGCAACAATACCAGATGCCATCATATTTATTACCTTAGAATGTCCATTTATTATGCCCAGGAGGCATCTGGGGATAATAAATATGGCTGCAAAATAGTTTAATAGCATGACATTTAAATGATTCTAAGGGCATCTGAAACTAACAATTTAAAAGTTCCTCAGAAATTTGGTTATCACCAAAATGCTATTGAGATTTTATATTTAATATCAATGATGGAGTAATGGAAAAATATTTCTCCCATTTTACCAAAGAATTATGACATCAGAATTTAAATGCATAAACTGCACGATACTTAGAAGAAATCACATATAATTATACAAATCTTCATTCAAATTTTTGGACTAAATTTGACTTTTAATCTACCACAGAGTAACCTTGTGCTTTTTCAAGAATAATCATCTTTTAAATTGAAATTTGAAAGCTAGTATTCCTACACACACACACACACACACACACACACACACACACACAGAGAGTTTGTGGTGTTATGTCAGTGAACAAATGCATGGCATAAAGGAAAGCCATGTAACCCAGCTGAAACCATTTGTATGGGTGGGTGATTTCCCTTGGGAACAATCAATATCAAAGTAGAATCTCAGGCTGTTAACTCTAACTTTTTCAAAAGGCAAAATAAATAAATAATGAAAATGAAATGTAATAAAGGACTTTCTTTTAAAAGGTTATTCATAATCAAATTTTCCACTTAAGAAGCCGTTTAATGTTGGTACTACAAAAGGATTCTATGAAAAGAAACTTTGCTTTATATAACTGGTTTTATCCCCAGGTCCTTTTTATATGCAAAGTACTCTTGACACAAGTTAAGCACTGATAGATGAACATTCCCTTTCAGAACTCAAAAATTCTATTTTCAAAGTAGTGCATGACAGTTTAGCCATATGTCTCTCATTAATAACAGAAAGATTTTTTAAAAAAAGAAGAACAGCATGAAGATTCATTTTTAGTCTAGAGTGATGATTGTTGCTTTTAAAATTCCATTAGTCTAAGTGCTTATTGCACTATCAGTTAGATGCTACCTGAATATAGCCAATGCTACTCCACTAATGTTCACCTTCAAGAGATTAATTCTATCTTTACCATGAACCACCAAATTAAATCTAGCAATATTATTCAGATAACAATTGTGTCATGGGCTCAAAGCAAAAATTAAAAGTGCAAACAAAGCAGAAATGTCAAGCGGATGAACGCAGGCACTGTATAGTTCCATCAAGTCATATACATAATTCATTTATCCATTCATTCATTTTGTATCTTACCTATCTGCCCAGAAGACACTCAAGTATTATTAAAGCATTATTATTTTGAATATATTCATACGTAATCATTTTGCACAGGGGATACAGTAACACTGAAACAGTCCTGAAGGACAAATAAATCCATGGCATAGGATTCAAGATATTCAAGGTTATTTTTGTAAATTAAATGAGACTACAGTTGAAACCACATGTATCCATTAGGTTAAGGGAATTTAAGTGCTCCATGAAATCTTTTCTTTGTGTCCCTTCCATGTAGGATGGATCAGGAAATACATTCTACAAGAAATACTGGATATTATTATGCCAATAGTCTTCACTTAACTCCTCTAAGATAATCTCTACAGTTTTTTGCATTACCTCTTTTTATACCTATGAGTACCTGCCACACAATTAGATGAGGAAGCATTATGTATGCTTCCTTGAGCTCTCCTGAAGGAAAAAATAGAATATAAATCTAACAAAAACAAAAACAAAATATTTTCATTGTGCACACAGAGTAGAAATATGCAGACTTTCACTGAAGAGAATCAGTATTCTTCTCATACATAATAGGAAGATGCTGGCACTAGCCTAGTTAATGCTGTTCAAATGAATTATATAGAGCAGCAGCCAGTCACTGATCATTCAAATCTGGAGGAATGTATTGAGATCTGTAACCAGGGATGGGATTCTACCAGTTCACACCTATTTGCTAGAACCGGTTGTTAACATTCTAAGCAGTTTGGAGAACCAGCTGTTAGAAGAAATTACTGGCCTAATCCTGTAAGGAAGGCAGGAAGGAAACATTCTGGTGTTGCTTACAGAAACTGCCTCTCCGTTAACCCTTATTACATTCTTGGCAGGACTAGACTTCCTGTCTCAGGAACGTCTCTGGAGTTTTTTCCCCTCCTTTGCTGGTACTTTGCTTATGTGGAGTGACCATTCAAAGTTATAATGGCACCAAAAAAAGTGACTTATGACTGTTTTTCACATTTACGACTGTTACAGCATCCCCACAGTCATGAGAGGCCAGGCGAGGAGATGCGTGCCTAAATGTGAGTGATATTGAGTTGGCCACGCCCAGCCAATAACATGGCCTCCAAGCTATGCCTACCAACTAAGCCATGCCCACAGAACCGGTTGAAAATTGAATCCCACTCCTGTCTGTAACGCTTCCAGAATGCTCAAAACTCTGTCAATTGTGAGGTGGCTAAGAAGGCAACTGTTGACTATAAAAAGAGGAACCATTCAAGTTTATGCAATTTTATTTTTCTCGATCCACTCCCGTAAACTTTCACTTACTTGGACAAAACAAAATACTCCCATACAGTTTTATTTCAAATTAACTTTCTGGGCACTTATGCATGCAGTGTAGAATTAGCAGTTGTTTGACAATTCTAGACAAAGCATCCAAAGAAACAGTTTAGAGAGAAAAAGAAGAATTCCAGTCAATAAAGCTAGAATCTGCTCATTGCAAATGTAGTAGAAGCAGCTTTTTGATAAATGGGAAACTCTAGAAATAAAAGCTACAAAAATGTCTATATTAATGATGGAGCAAGGAATATAAGAATTCCAAAGCATTTAGTGTCTTCAGGTGATGTAGTATGGAAGCTAAAGCAAATGTATGAGTTACATATGCATTTAGTGTGTAATTCAAAACTACTGAAATAAAAATAAGTCAATTCACCAAGATTTCCATAAGGAAAACAATCCTGATTTTAATATATGTCATACTAAAAAAAAAATAGATGCCCCTAAAAAGAACACACACATTTCCTACTATCTGGCTGGATAATTTGAAACTATTTGGCTGGAGAATTCTGGGAGTTGAAGTCCACAAGTCTTGCCAAGTTTGGAGACCCCTACTTGGATCATGAATACTAGTCCCGGACATTTTTCTTCTTAGTTCTACTTGGAACTCACCAACTGCTTCAGTAGTTGTGAGGAGAGGAGAGTCTCCTCAACTGACCCAAAGAAAACCCCTCCATCCGAACTAAAAAGAGAACCGCCAGCATGGCTGAATCGAAACTGGGAAGGCAGCTGAGATGGAAGTGAAAAAGAAAGGAACGATCTTGTAACAGCGTGCTTAGTCTTGGTAAGAATCACTCCAATTTCTGCAGTGGAATTTTCCTTGGAAAGTGGGACTCAAAGGAGGAAATTAGCTGCGATTAACGATGGGGAGTGACTGTCAGATTTAGTAAAGAAAAAAAAAGATATTGAAGTTAGAAGTAACTTTAAAAGTAAAGGACAGATTGGATTGGTTAACCCAAATTTCTGGACTGTATTTTTACCACTCCTCAACTTGAAGAACTTTGGGAAACTATTGGAAAACAATCTTATTAAGAGACATATTGATTGTAGTTGAAGTGTTTTAATTCAGCGAGTTTTGCTCTCTTTCAATAATCCAGCATGCTTTTGAACACCCTGTTACAGCCTATTGTTTACAGCGGAATAGCAGCAGCC
Organism: Pseudonaja textilis; assembly: GCF_049901715.1. Lineage (NCBI taxonomy): Eukaryota > Metazoa > Chordata > Lepidosauria > Squamata > Elapidae > Pseudonaja > Pseudonaja textilis. The sequence continues at coordinate 59,646,477 of NC_141992.1, forward strand.
ATCAGAGCAATAAATTCCTCCCACCCAGTAAATAACAGCTGCTAGTAAAACAATTAACCCTTTCCTTGCAGACTCTCAATACTACCTCATTACTTTAATCAAACACTGATTAATTCATTACCTCAAAACTTACATCTTTTCTACCTCATTACCTATACCAATGATTAGATAATCAATTTCTATAAAATAATTTATTAATGGTTTAATTGATTTATTGTTTTGATTAGTGTGATTAGAGTGTTTAGTGCAAATGGTGTGATTATTAATTAGTTTAAAAGATCAAGATTCATGTAATTTAATTGATTAGTAAAATTAGTGATTTAGTGAATTTAATTGAATAGTGTGATTAATGATTAGTGTAATTAATTGATTAGCAATTAATGTAATTAATTGATTAGGGTGATTGTTGCTTAGCAAAATTATTTGACTAGAGAGATTATTGCAATTGATTGATTGGTGCGATATTGGCTATATTGATTACCCAAAATTGTTTCATTAAGTAATTTAATCAATGTACCATCTTAATAAACCTACCATGCCAAGAAAAAAATCCAATGCCAAACCACAACCTAAAGAGAAAGTAATCCCCATCAATGAACCACAAGACTCCTGCACATGCCTTAAATGCTATAAAACTCTAAAGGATAATGAAAATTCCATCAAATGTTCTCTATGTAACAAATACGCTCATCATGACTGCTTGGGATTACCCGAGCAAATGATTCACTATCTAGAATCATCCAATGAGTTTCCATATCTCTGCAAATCATGCAGACCCAAACTGGATCTGTTTGAAAGAGTTGATACCATAGAAACACAAATAACATCCCTTGACACCATAGTAGCATCCCTGGATGCTTTAAAAGAAAGATTATCCAACCTTGAAAAAAAAGACACAACGCAAAAACCTGAACATCCAATAGCTACAAAACACATCTCTACCCAACAACCACAACCCAATCCACAACCCAATCTACAAAAAAACATAAATCAGACAAATAATGATATCCCAATCCTCATCAGAGAAGCTGTTGAGCGTGAATGGAAACATCCAAATGCCATCTTCTTTGGTCTAGAGGACATCAATAACAATGATGACATCACAACTGTCCAAAACATCATCAGTGATTATTAAGCATCAACCATCTCCCCTGATGAAATACTTGAAATTTCCTGCATTGGCCGAGAGCTCAAAAACAGAGACGGCTCTGTAGTCCCACGCTTCTGCAGGGTCATTTGCAAAAATGAATCAAGCAAACGTAAATTCATTTATACTATAAATTCACTTGCCAAAAGCAACACCAAACATAAGAACCTCCATTCTCGCTCTGACCTAACCATACAGCAATGTGCCCGCTCCTGTGTACTCCGCACAGAACTCAAAAAACGTCTAGACAATGGAGAGAAAGGCCTGTACATTGACAACCATGCTAACTGTATCAAAAGTAAGTCACACAACCCGCAACTCAGGTTTAACCTTCAACCACAATCCTACTTCAATCAATCCACCATCACCCAAGACTAGGCACGCACGCCCCTAACTACCTCAATTCCAACTACTGCTGGCCTTAAATGCAAGCTACTCAATGTAAGAAGCCTTGTGAATAAAATACCTGAATTTCTCCTCTTACTAAATATGGCTAAATTCGACATCATATTTGTCTGTGAAACATGGCTCAATGCATCTCTCCCTGACTCCATTACCACAGTAAGACACTATCATATTTACCGATCAGATCGTGAAATTTGTAGAGGAGGTGGTATTGCTATCTTCTATAAAAAGTCCTTACATCTAAAAAACATCCAAGTTACCCAGGAGCTTGCTCTTCCTGAGACCATCATCTGTGAACTATCCTTAAATATCACATTTCAATTCTTACTATGTTACAGAGCCCCTGATTATGACATCGAACATGTAAACAAGCTAAATTCACTACTAACATGGGCAACATCCTGCCCACACGCTTTATCTTTCTTGGTGACTTCAATCTACCTCATATTAACTGGACCCTAAATGAATGTACAACTGAACCCATACATGTAACCCTCTACAATGCTATTACAAATCTGGGACTGGAACAACTAGAAACCAACAATACTAGACTTAACAACTGCCTCGATCTCATCTTCTGCAATAGTTTGAATTTAATTTACGGAATACAAACTAAAGAACCCTTTTCCAACAGTGACCACAATATGATTGACTTTTGTCTCAACATACGCCCACACAAAAATCATCACAATGATGTAATCCCCAATTATAACTTCAAAAAAGGCAACTATGATCTTATAGAAAATGATCTCTCATCCCTTGATTGGCAATCTCTATTTACTGGATGCAATACTGTTGAAGACCATTACAGTATATTTTTACTTGAAGTCAAAAGAATCATCAAACTATATGTACCAATAACAACTCCAAAAAAAAAAGAAAAAACAGATTACCCATAACAATAAGGAAACTTCAATCCAAAAAGAGATCACTCTGGCAGAAAAACAATTCTGGTCACATTGCCAACTTCAAAAGCTGATACAAAAATTTATGCCACCAGATAAAGACTGAATGCACCAAGTATCACATTAAACAAGAGGAAAACCTTCTTGCACCAATTCCACCCACGCTTTTTGCAATTTTGTAAACAACAAACTAAAAGACTCAAGGTCCATCCCACCCCTGATAGGACCTAATGGTAAAGACTGCAACAACAACACCATTAAAGCCAACATCTTTAACACATCCTTTGGCTCGATTTTACAGAAGACAATGTTGAAAAAGTACTACGCAATCTAAAACCATCTCTATTGGACCGGACAGAATATGTGCCTACTTCTTTAAAAAGCTATCCACTGCCATAGCCGAACCTCTAGGCATAATCTTCAAAAAATCTTTCAGGACCAGCTCCTTGCCTACCCTATGGCCACAAGCCACTGTCATCCCCACCTTCAAAAAGGGAGACCCCAGCCTAGTTGAAAATTACAGACCAATCTCCTTATGCTGTGTCACCTGTAAAGTCATGGAATCAATTATTAACGAATCCATTATCCTCCACTTAGAGACAAACAACCTACTCTCTAATAAACAATTTGGTTTCAGAAAAAAAACTAACATGTAATCTACAACTCTTACACTGAAAAAACATATGGACTACACAACTCGATCAGGGCAAAACAATAGACGCAATCTACATAGACTTCTGTAAAGCCTTTGATTCAGTGGTACACGACAAACTACTCCTAAAACTAAAATCTTACAGTATCTCTGGACAACTGCATAACTGGATAGAAGCATTCCTGTCAAACAGACAACAAATGGTCAAAATTGGGAGTGTCCTATCAAATTCTGTACCTGTCGATAGTGGTGTCCCCCAAGGCAGTGTTCTAGGACCAATTTTCTTCATACTCTACATAAATGACCTCTGTGATCATATCAAGAGCAACTGAGTTCTCTTCGCTGATGATGTAAAGCTGTTCAATACCACAGACAATACTGCTACCCTTCAAAAAGATCTTGATTATGTATCAGAATGGTCATACAAATGGCAACTTCAAATCTCAACAAATAAATGCTCTGTCTTACATATTGGCAAAAAAAACCCAGAAATTAAAATACAAGCTGAATAGTCAAGACCTTGTTGGTGATCCAAGCTCTGTAAAGGACCTTGGAATACTCATCTCTAATTTTCAAAGTGCTAGAGCCCACTGTAATTACATAGCCAAAAAGGCATTAAGAGTTGTTAACCTAATCCTATGTAGCTTTTTTCTCTGGTAATATCACACTACTAACTAGAGCATACAAAACATTTGCTAGACCAATACTCGAATACAGCTCAACAGTCTGGAACCCACATTACGTATCTGATATTAGCACAGTTGAGGAAGTCCAGAAATATTTCACAAGAAGAGTTCTACACTCCTCTACTCGTTGTAGAATACCTTATGCCACCAGACTTGAAATTCTAGACCTAGAAAACCTTGAATTATGCTGTCTTCAGTCCGATCTAAGTATGGTATATAAAATCATACATTACAATGACTTACCTGTCAATGAATACTTCAGCTTCAACCATAACAATACAAGAGCACACAATAGATACAAACTCAAGGTTAACCGCACCAAATTTGATTGCAGGAAATACGACTTCAGCAACAGAGTGGTCAATGTCTGGAAGACTCTACCTGACTCTGTGGTTTCTTCCCCAAACCCCAAAAACTTTAACCTTAGACTGTCTACTATTGACCTCACCTCTTTCCTAAGAGGTCTGTAGGGGACGTGCATAAGCACACCAATGTGCCTACCATCCCTGTCCTATTGTTTCTTTTATTTTTCCTATATGTACCCATTTCATGTATTCATAACTATCTATATACTTATACCTATTATCTTGTAAGTGATTGACAAATTAAAATAAATAAAATAAAATAAAAAGTAAGCTTGAAGAAAAAGAATTAGCCCACTTTCAGATAAGAAGATCATTTGTGTCTCTTTCTGTGTATATAGATATTCAATAAAAAGGCCAGCTTGTGATACCTCTTGAATTAAGATTTCTGTAATTTTCAATTGTTAGCTGGAAGGAGCAAAAAGATATTGTATCACAGTAATTTAAAAATTCACTCACTTGATTTATTGAAGACTTTCCCCTGTAAGAGACCTTCTGCTAACCCCATCGACCAAGGAATTTTGACTGGCAGGATCTGGGAGAAGAGGCTTCTCTGTCATGGCCCCAATCTCTGGAACAGCTTGCCACTGGAGATGAGATATGCCTCCACCCTTCTAGCCTTCTGGAAGGGCCTTAAAACCTGGTTCTACCAGTTGGCTTGGGGCCCTGATTGGTGGTTGAGTGAGAGATAAAAGCCCAGCCTTGATGCTCTTGGTTTTCAACTTTAATTATTGGTTTTAATGCTTTTAATATTTTTATGTTTTAAATATTTATGTTTTTATGAGATTGTGAGCTGCCCAGAGTCATTTTGAATAGGGAGATGGGTAGCATATTAAATATATAAATTAAAAACAACCCTGTGAGGTGAGATGCATAAAAACATCATAAATTTTGATATTAATGAATTTAATCTATACTTTCTGGAAGAATCCATAGTGGTTAATTACCTCTTAGCCTTGACCTTTCTAAAAAGTGAGGCACAGTTAAAACCAAAGTGATCAAAATATGTTTAAAATGCTTATTTTAACATAAAATACATTTATAAGTAGATATATTGATAGAAAAATAATAGACGTGGTTTAACCAAATGCAAAGGTTTTTCAAAACTTTTTTTCAAATCAGTGCAAATATGGAATGAACGGATTTATGAAAAAACGTATGCAAAAGTGACATGGAGTGAAAATCTTTTTTTAAAAGTCTTCCTGATTTAGTAACTCACAAGAATATGGTCTATTAGCTTATTTCATTCACAGAATAAATCTGAAAATTCTTTTGAACAAAGTAGAAACCATATCCTTAATGTAGTTTATAGAACAGTGCAAGGTGGCCAAAATACTGCCACATAATTTTAAAGCACAAGAGACATTCTTCAAATCTAAGATAGGATGCCAGAAGTAATGTAGTTTTCCACGTGCCTTTAATATTCATCTCTTAGATAATTAATAGAAATAAATAAAATGGTTCAAACTACAACACATTATAATACCAGTGATAGAATACTAAAACATTTAAATACTTAAAACTAATTGACTAAATTATAAAATTACTTCATGAATAAAATACTAAACAACTAAATGTCTATATCATAGTGAATACGTTCGTATGCATGTCTAGAAAACTTTATTATGATCAGGGATTAAGACAGCTGTAAAAGAAAGAATAAAAATGTAAAACAGTACAGAAAGCATATGAAAAGTATGCATATTTATAAGAGTCTAATACTAGGAAAGCATTGGAACATGATGGCACAGTGGTTAAAATGCAGTGTTTCAAGCTGACCCTGCCCACTAACAGGAATGTGATCCTGACTGGTTCAAGGTTGATTCAGCCTTCCAACCTTCCGAGGTTGGTAAAATGAGGACCCAGATTGTTGGGGGCAATAGGCTGACTTTGTAAACTGCCCAGACAGTATGTAAAGCATTATGGAGTGGTATATAAGTGCTATTGCTATTTTTCTGCATAAAGTCATGGCAAGGAAAGAAATCATTTAATCTTAAGAATGAGGATTTGAATTCCCAATCCTAGGAATGACTAAACCTATATCACTGTTCCTAAACCAAGTAGAAATAGCCAAGAAAGCTATCAGAGGGCCGACGTCCGGATAAAGTAATAACACTGAATCAGAGGTGGTGTTCTGACCAGTTCTGGAGAACTGGTAGTGGAAATTTTGAGTAGTTTGGAGAACCGGCAAATATCACCTCTGACTGGAGATTTTACAGTATCCTTCCCCTGCCACACCCACCAAGCCACGCCTACAGAACCGGTAGTAAAAAAAATTGAATCCCACCACTGCAGTGAATGACTGCTACCTGGCAACAGACCAACTTTAAATGAAATTACCAGATTAAAAAGGTTGCATAAAGTAAGATATAATCAATTCCACTAGACCTTTGTCCCTCCCCCAAACGTTGCCATCTGCTACACCATTTATTCTACAATTCAATTTCAGTGAATATAATAAAATACTATCTTATTTCTGAACTGCTTTTTATATGTTTTTAATAAACTCCAGGTCTAAAAATCAATTATAAAATCAGTTATGCGTAGATATTTTATACTTATTTAGTCACATAAACATTATGGAATACGGATATGACAAGATGGAATAAGTAACTTAAATCTTCTTCCATGTGACTGTTATTTTGACAGAGATGTTTTCTAAATGCAATTCCTATTAATTGCTATTAATTATTTTGGACTTAACATAAGAAGAAATAAAACTTAAGAAGATATAATTCTATGTATCACTTCAAGAGAACACTAATTAACCAACAAGTTCACTAAATACTTTGAGCAATTTATCAAACCACAATCTAGTCTACAGAGAATTAGCTCTTAAAGCATTCTGGAGAACAGTTAAAACTTTCCCATATTTCCTGAAATTCTGAAGTCAGCTTTGGAAGCAATATTGACATCAGGATTACTAAATAAGCTTCAGGAAATGCAGGAACCACCCAATTTTTTTAAAAAACAATGGACCCGGATTAGCAATTTGTAAATTGCTCTTGTGTTACTTGGATGTTTCCTAGCATAATAGCAACTACATTCATTTGAGAGCAAAACGAATTGTTTTGTAATAAAGTAAGCTGTCATATCATTCTTTCATCATCTCTTGATTTTCATGCCTTTTCTTTGAATTTTGGAAATAATGGATTTCTAATTTCTTTCATTTTCTTAAATGTACCAAGTAACAAGGCAGTGCTGTAATGGTGATATTGGCATCTCTTTCTCATTTCTTTCTTCTTTCAGGAATCCTCAATAGCAGATGTAGTAGTAGTGGCATACCAGATCAAGAATCTTTGAGAAATGTAATTTTCTTTTGTCTGTATTGATGGAAGAAATGATATGAATGGGAAAAGAATTTCCTAGTCATAATCACAAAAGCTGGTGAAATGACAACCTGTGATTTTCAGACTACCATATATACAACTGTTATTTAAACACTAAGCAGGTGGTTCTCAGTCTCAAGGCTAGAAATGAAACAATCAAATTGTTATTGATAGAGAAGAGAAAAATGAAAAGGCCTAGAATGTAATGTGGAACAAACACATACATAAAATGCTTTATCTACTCACGTTGTATTTATGAACTTGTACGGTAAGGAATTTCTGAATACGGGAGCAAAATGTTTGGATGACTGAGTGTTAACACTATTTCTGATGCAAAGCCTGACACTGGGGCTGTGTTCTCTCTGACCTTCATTTGTGTAAGACCATGGAAAGAAAAAGAAGTACCATATTTTTCGCACTATAAGATGCACCTAGGTTTAGAGGAGGAAAATGGACAATGACAAAGACAGAAGAGGCAGGGTTCAGCACTGTAAAAGGACCCCACTGCTGCAGCTCTATTTTTCGCTCCATAAGATGCACAGACATTTCCATCCACTTTTGGGTGGTGGTGGGGGGGGGGGGCAGTGCGTCTTATGGAGCGAAAAATGTGGTACATCCTGAGATAACAATGGTACTAATTATTAGAAGCTATGGATCCAGAAGTAGACATAACAAGCCCCAAACCAAAATGTAAAGAGTTTGAGTTTAACTCATATTACCAGGGTAATTTTCAAGCAGAGGTTAAGCATGGTTCTTGATTATTAATTAATTAATCCTGATAAAACACACATATCACTTTCCCCACTTACACAGATCCAATCAAACTATTCATACATAAATGCAGCTGATAACCAAAGAAGATTCTCTGGAAAATTCTCCTAGTAGCCTTCAAATAAAGGACATTTGACAAGTGGCAGCTGGACTACATTTGTTAGATTTTTATATTGTTTAAAGTCTACCTGTTTATTAAAGTGGCTATTAAAACTAGTGCTTCATAATTCCACTGAATATGAACTTTTATTTAATTTAACAGGGGGAAAGGGAGCAAACGTTGATAAAATAATGTGAATCAACCCAATAATTTCTACTTCTGAAATTATGATCAGGGAACTATTAGTAATGTTCCACTGGGGAAGGAAGTTAATATATGTAATATAATTTCAATTCATTGTAGGAGTCTTTATTAGTTTGACTTGTTCATTCCTTCTGTTACTAATCATGTATCATTTTTTCATAAACATAGTCAAGCAAATAGTAAATGACAGAAACAATAACAATCTTACTGTAATGTTGAAAAGGCACCCTAATTGCTTGAATACAACTGAAGCTTATATAGATTGACAGTAAACAACATAACATACAACCCAGTGCTTATTACTCTGTTCATCCAGTTTTCCTGGCATAAAACAAATTATAACAATTTGAGAGGCAAATCAGGTATTTAGTTATTGCTTTTTCACTTACAAGAGTTATCAAAGGAAGATTTCCACCTCCATAAAATTTGTTTTATTTCTAAGAATAAAGCAAAGTAGAATAAATAAAATTTTTATAAGAATAACAAATCCTGTTTGTTTATCTATTTCAAATCTTGTTTGTTTATCTATTTCTACAACTTGACTTAGAATGAGAGTAAACACTTCTTTTCCTGAAGGCACTATTTTCAAAACTATTTAAGCTGAGGCCTTGCTTATCCAGCAAAGTCTGTTATTTCCAGAATCTTATTATTCTATTACAAAAAAAATATATTATGAAACTACATTTATTTCTTCATACTTATGCTGAGGAAATGGAAAAACATACTTTGAAAAATGCACAGCGTATTCTCAATAATCCATGCAGGGTTTTTAAAATAAACTTATTAAAATTTAGAAATACAAAGTTAAAAGACATACAAATAAGAAAATTAAAGAAAAAAAAGAAAAGTGAAAAAATAATAAAAACAAAAGAGAAAAAATATATTAAAAAGATGTCTCCGTCTCCATCCAGACATGTATAAACAATTTGTCTAACTTCTTTAGTACTTTGATTTTTTTTAAAAAAAACCTCTTCTTCCCATGTTTCATCCAGAGGAGGTATTCAGCAGGTTCTGACCAGTTCTGGAGAAGCGATAGCGGAAATTTTGAGTAGGTCAGAGAACTGGCAAATACCACCTCTGACTAGAGATTTTACAATATCCTTCCCCTGCCATGCCCACCAAGCCACGCCCACAGAACCGGTAGTAAAAAAAAATTGAATCCCACCACTGGTTTCATCCCTTATCCATAGTCAGATTATAAAATATACACTTTCTATATCTTCTTTTCATTGGGGAGAGTTTCCTTGGTTCTACATATTGTTTTTGTAAATCCAAAGCAGATTTTCCAAGTCATTCTTTTGACTTATTACCTGTACAGGATTACCTGTATCCCCTTTAATTATTAAAACATCAGCTGGTTTCATTTATAAATTTATTCTGACATCGTTTTCCATATCACTCTTAAATCATTCTATTTAAATCCATTTTCTGATCCACAACATCTTCTTCAAAATCACTTTTGTAATCCAGCATTTTTTAAACTACAAATCCACATTCAGATCAGTCTAGGTTTCTGTTTTATCTAGTAAAATCTATTGTTCTTATGCTATAGTGCCACCCAATCTTGTAAGTAACTTTTGAGTTAAATTTTCCAAAGCAATTCTATAAACAAATTATGTATGGGGCTCTTTTCCTTTAAGATATTTGTTCTTTCTGGTTCCTTGTAGCCAGCCTTCAAGTCCCCTCTTATCTGTTTATTTTCCAGTCAGCAAAACTTAGTCACAGGAGAATTTCTTACCATTTAATTTCAAAAACTTCACATCCTATTTTATAAATGTTTAAACACCCCACAGGAAATGTTCTTTCAAGTCCATCTAGCTCCTTAATTTTCCAAAATCAACATTCTAAAACCATTTTTAAGTTTTTCAAAAAGTAAAGGCTTCTCTTGTGAATCCTTAAACTTAGCCAAAGCTGCTTTCATCCAGAACAGAAGGCAAAATCTTCCGGTGAATTACAATAAGAACTTGGGGGAAGTTCTTAACTCCCAAGAAATTAGTAACAAGCAGCTTCCTAAAGTGATTAAGAGAGGAAGAGTCTCGTTAAAAGGTGGTGAGAGTGGTTTAGGTAAGTTTAGTCTCTCAAATCCCACTGAAGACTGCTTTTTTTTTCAATCTCTTTGCAGAGAGCATCTGTATGGAGACAAGCAGTGGTGGGATGCTGCTGGTTCACACTGGTTCTAGCAAACTGGTAGCGCCAGTGAGCAGTTGGTCCCACCCGCCTTTCCTGTGCTTTATTTCCTTGTTTGTGAGCTCCTGATTCACATGGTGCTTCCACTGCTTTTTTGCCCTCCATGGTGCCTGCCACTAGCACCTTTCCCCCCCATTACCCACACACTTTCCCATGCTCAGAATATCTGCCCATGTCCCCAGCTACAGTACCTGCATATCCAATGGCCTACTTGCCCAGAACTCCTAGCTTTTCCCACTTAAAGGCCTGTACAACTACAACCAGAACTGCCAGAATTGTTGTCAGTTTGCCTGATCACATTGCTTAGCAACAAAAATTATGGTCCCAATTACTGAGGATATCTGTAGTTGTAAGAGCCAAGATTCCAAAATTAGTCTGGCAAGATTGATGTTAATCCCACTAGGTAGACCAGACCAGGAAAGCAATTCCACAGGAAGGCTAAAGCTACTTTTATTAAGATTGGCTACAATAGCAGAAACTTGCAAGTCTGATTGGCTGCACCTTCTTCCCCTTCTTATACTCCAGCAAATTAGGGAGCCACTTCCAAATATAACCTCATTCTCGATTTTAAAAATGCAATGCTTTCTACATATTTCAGTGCAAGTTATCTTTCTTATTGTCTACATTACATTGAAGTCTTCATATGAGTTGATACCCAAACAAGCTCCCAAACCACATTTGAGTCCTGAGCCCCTAGAGGTAGCCCCAGTGAAAAATAATTCTGAAGAATAGCAGAATATTAGCTTCACTTTTTTTAAAAATTCAAAACCAGTGGTGGAAAGGAGATTTCCACACTTAAATTTTCATTCTCAAACCCAAAGCAGGAATATTTTAAGCCAAATGCAGTTCCTTTTTTTGTGGGAATGGAACTCAGAGCTCTTGGGGAACTCGACTTTCTTAAGCTGAATTCTTACAGTACTCTGTAAAATCTAGGAGGATGAACTACAATTTCTGAGTTCATAAATAGTCTTCAGCCCTGTTTTGTCTATTAGCTGTTTTTCTAGTTGGAATTTAGTATATGTGTACATGTGTGTTTATTTTCTGTATTTTATTTGTCCTGAAACAACAGAATACTTTTTTTCTGGGCATCTTAAAAATACAAATAACAAATAAAAATGTAATTTAATTTTTTTTGACTGCATTCTCTTCTTCCAACTTGACATCAAATGGAAACATGTCTCCAGAGCTTTCTGCACCTCCGTAGCACATTTCATAGCTGAAATTTCAAGTTTTACAATTCCACAGAATTGCTCAAGCATGACCTTGACTAAAGACAGCTTACTGGCAACCAATGCTAGTGAAAGCTCCATTTTTTTTATTAGACTTAGAAAGTGCCAACAAACTCAGGAAAGACAAACATAAGTGTTCCTCATTCATATCTGTCTTCAGAACAATCAGAGTCTTATGACTTCAGTGGTTTTCTAAATTCAATAAATAAATAAATCCTATAACAATGAAAGGCTCTTCATGTAGGTATATTTTACATAAAGCCATGGAAATGAATCCAATTATGAAGTAATATAGCTTTTCAAACAAAATATTGGTGAACATAAAGAAAATGAAGATACTATCAGCAAAGCTTATATCATATTTCCATATAATAATTATGGAAACAAATCCTCACTAATCTTCTCTCTATCGTTTCACATAGACAGTTGCAAATTTAACATATCTACGTAATAGTTTGGCTTTAATGTGACATTATACTGATATCTATCATAGTAGCAAATAACTGAATCCATTGTTCCATTAGCTGAGACAATTAAACTTCATGTTTCACCATTGAGATCCAGATATTTATAAGAAAACATTATGAGTGGTAAATCCTACCATTACTTACCACACTAAGTCCTAGAAGCTCTCTGCAATAATAGTCCATGTTCCTCTTCTCTAAATTATCCAGATAATGCTGAAGACGAGTATAAGTATAAGGGTAGCAGTAAGCAAATTGATATATGTCATCTTCTCGGTCAAAGCAAAAAGCAAATGACATAACATAATTCTTTCTGTGATCAGGACAGCGGTAATAATACACATTTTGGGATGGAAGTCTCTGCCTGAAAAATAAAATAAGACAAAGTAACTATCACAGAGAATATACATACATACATACATACATACATACATACATACATATATATAAACATGAATTAAAATGCATCAATAAAGGCAAATGGAAACAGATAATGATATCCAGAGATTTGGTGAGCTTAAACTTTTTGCAAATCCTATATAAATTTCATATCTGTTATTAAGAAGACTAATAATTAAAAAGAGACTAACAGACAAAGGCTACGCCTTTTGGAAGAACTTATTAAGTCTATTTTTAAATACTTGGTAACAGCTTTGAAAAGTTCCTTTCTATTTCCCCAGTCACAAAAACACTTTATGACATAAAGTCGTCTAATATATTCAAGCCTGGTACAAAGAGAACATTCCCCATAGATCCATGATTTGATTTACCAGCCTTGTCTCATTGAAATTAATGTCATGTAAGAGAATGGCTATGGAAAAAGCAGTTGTCATAGTGTAAAATTGAGTACAGAACAAGACCAAATATATCCTAAACTATATCATAGAGTTGTGATGAAAACTTATGGGAATATCAGAAAATTCAACTTATTTAAGGCAAAATAAAAACATTTTTCCAAATTTATATTGCTTTATACCCTTGCTAAATAAGTCATTTCAATGTGCTTTATTAAATAGCTATAAAATGACATGTTATTTCTTGAAACCATATGTTGAAACTGTACAGAAATCAATTATTGGATGATAAAAAAACTCACAGCAGGAAGATGAGCAAAAGTACATTTTTCAGAAATCAAATTTGCATGAGATTATCTTGCATTGGACAGCATATTTAAATTTGTACCAGAATTCAGGATAATTATATATGGCCATCTTGGGTATATGAGTCAAAATTGATTGGAATTATAAGCTTTCAGCTTTTATCTGCCTGGACAGGCTCCACAAGACTCTTGGTAATCAAATACAACAAATTCTCCAGCCCTCTGGCAAAAGAATACTATTATCCTGTAGGCACTAGCTTATTCAATTAAGCAATATAATAAACAGGTCCTCTGTAATGGTTTTATCAGGAGTTCACTACAATCAGGCAATGATGGTGAAGAAAATATAATATGATTTGCAGAACACAGCAATACTAATGTCTTTTCTAGTAATGAGTCCCCCCAAAAAAGGCAACTGCAGAAGATCAGTTTTGGCCTTTTATTTTTAATGTGAAATGGAAACAAGAAATTACCCGTTGTAGAAAATGACATATTTTATAATTAGACACAGTTAAGAACCATCCAAAGCAAAACCAAAATCTTCCTGACAAAAAACAATAAAAGAGACTGCAACACTGCTCAATGGAGATGAAATAAAATCCATTTCCCCTTGTTTTTGCTCTGGCTCGGCAACCAAAAAGGATGAGAGGGTTATTTATTATATGTATTATATTGTTGGAGTGCAGTCTGTTATACACTCTCTAATTTTCTCATTATTATTTTGGATCATAGAGACAAAAGGATCGAGGAAATTAATTTTCTATGTAGGTAGTAGTAGTTATATGTATATGTGTCCAAGAGGAAGAGAAAGAGGGAAAAAAAGTTCTGATATTTAAGGCCTATCCAGTCTTCCATTCTGTTCTCCCAGGAGCCAGCCAAATTCTCTTGGAGAGTTCATAAACAAAGAACACAAGAGTTTCACCATAACCATCCTCTAACAATAAAGGACAGGGAAAAATGATTGGCAATAACCAGTAGATAGGGATAAAAAAAAATCTTATCCAGATGAATATTTTCCCCCTTGTGATAACTAATCATTGTGCCAGCAGCCATCTATAACGGCACACACACCAGAAAAGCTCAATGTATTCCATCAACATTGCCTATGAAGAATTCTGAGTGTCAGTTAGTGCAACTGTACCACCAACAAGAAATTTTGTCACGGAAGATCGGAGGTCATTGAACGTGCCTCGCTGGCCATTTCTTCACTTGCCGGAATATGATACCTGAAAAATGCTGTACGATGGGAGCTGCCAGAGGGAAAGTGGAGGTAGGGCAGATCACGCAAAACTTGGCATCAGACATTAAATGATGAATTACAGACAGTGGACATCAAATGGGACAGTGCCAAAGATGCCACTACAGATGAGAGTCATTGGAAGAAGCTTGGTGTGAAAGGAACCACTGACGATGAGCATGATGATGAGCATGATGACAATGACTAATCAAAAACTTCTGGGGTATCTAAAGGCAGAACATGAATGTTATTGCTGCATTTGATATCGGGTTGTAACTACTCCAAGCACCAATTAGGTTTACCTATTCAGTGCTAACAGGTCTGTGAAATATCTTGTCTTTCTAACCAAATTTAAGAATACTATCAAAACGGAGTGTCAAATGTGTGTGGAAAGCTTGTCAACATCCCAGCAGGGGGAAGCCAATATCTGGAGCAACAGAAAATGTCCAGGGTGACTATCAACCAATCAGTAGAAAAAGCAGGGAATCAATTGGATCCTAGTATTGTTCTTGCCTTAATATGCTATCAAATATATCTAAGTGGGCTTCAAATCAAACAGAGTGCACCTCAACAATCACTAGAAGTTTAATTGCAACTTTGTATTATCTCATTACTAAAGCAATCTCTCGCCTTCCTTTCACCGTCCCCACTTTCCTCCCTTACCAACAATCCCTGTACTAAAATTAGATTGGGATGGAAAGCATTTTTCCATTCAGACACCAAGAGCTGAACACAGTTCAATGACAGTTCAATGAATTATATGTCATATGTCTGATGAGATGTACTAAAAACTACAAAAGCTTATGCAGTTGTACATCTGTTAGTTTTAAAGGTGGCACAAGGCTCTTTGTTGTTTTTTTTATACTATTAGTTTTACTATCCAGTGATTTCTACAAGAGAAAGACTTATTCTCCCTTAGGAGATATATTAACCTCTATTTACAGAAAAGGTTTATTTTAAGAGAACTTCAGTCTCAGTATATCTGTAATGGAACTCCAGAGGGTTAATCTATTCTTACTGCCGTTTTTTAAGGATAATCTGTTTCCAAGTCAAATGTAGGAGTGAGGGTACTACAATACTAATAACAAAAACCTAATCAGATTGAGACTATTTGTGAATTTAAAACAAGAAAGCAGCTATCAAAACAGAGAAATGAAAGAGCTATGGCACACTGATATGGCCAGTGAAGCTTTTGATTAAACAAAGACATTGTTCAGTTCTTGTATTAACCTCTGTGTCCTAGACATATCATTGTTTACTCTTTTCCTCTTTAAGTTCCATGCCTGCCGGAAAAGGACACCCACACACTGTGGCAGCAGCTGCTTCTATTAATTTAAAGCTATTGCAAAAATTAAAATTAAACCCAATTACTTTGGCTGGTTTATAGTCAGAGAATGGCTTAGTCTAATTGTTCCCTCTGGTTATGGACAAAATAATATTACTACCTATAGGCAGCTGCCGGTAGAATACTAATGTGATTCTTAGGCCAGCAAGGATAGGTTCAGAATGCAAAACTTAATTGTGCATTTTTGAGAAGAGACTTTATATAAAACACACACACATGCACACACATACACACACACACAACCATCTTGTCATAGACTTGCAGAAATGCCCAGCCCTTTTATTATAGCACTTACACAGTCTATGACAGCTACTGTTTCCAAGCTGCATAGCTGAGAAACCAATCATCAGGGTCTTTGTAAGCTATGAAGTTATTTTAAAACTTCAGCCAATTTATTTTGTAAATGCACTGAAACATCCTTTTCTAAATTATTATCTTGGCTAGTCAAATTGTAAATCTACTTTCAACACCATCTCTATATTGTCAGGTAAAATTTGTTCTATATCTGACATTTCTTCAACAATCTTGTAGACGTAGTCTATCCGTAGAAGCAGACATAATTATAAACATTGTTGATTGTATGACTATTTCCGTTATTATCCAAAAGTCTCTTTCAATATTTTTGTTGTTGGAATAGACTACTCTACTTTAGCCCCCTCTAGTATCCAGTTTTTGAAGTCATTAAATTCATTATCTGTGTCTTATAAAAACCAGAACAAAACCTTATTCCCACAAGGAGCAGCTTGTACTATATAATTAATTCCAAACCTTTATTGTAAAAGTTTCAATATTTCAATTAGTTCTGAGCCCTTAGTAAATCTATATCTTTCTACAATCAAAATCTTGTTAAGCTTTTCACTGTTTATTTCAGATTCTTTAAATTCTTTTACTCTATCTGTTTTACTAATTTATTAGTTTATCAAAATGTAAAATACGGAAGTACAAGAAAAGATTAAAATAATGGGAAAATAAGAAAGGGAAAGGAGAAGAGAGAAAAGTATAAGGTAGAGGGGAAAAAGAAAATAAAAAGCATTGACTTCCAACTCCTTTTGGTGCAGGAGAATAAGGTAGTAACATAAAACCTCAACTTTTTCTGTTTTTATAATATTATATACTAGCCATTTCTATCAGCAAAACCCAAAATCAAAGTTTTTGTGCCTTAGGCACAAAGTCCAAAAGCGGTTTCCAAGTAGAAACACAATTATTTGTGTTCTTTTCTTTGATCAAAGCAGTCAATTTACCCATGCCTGCTAACTCCATCAACTTTTGCAGCCATTCATCTATTGTGGGAATCAAAGTATCCTTCCATTTTTGTGCATAAAGTAATCTTGCTGCCGTCAACATATATAACATCAAAGTTTCATTTTTTTCAAATTCTTTATCCATTAAGCCTAAAAAGCAAAGTCTCCAGTTTTATCTTGATATTCGCTTTAAGAATCTTCTGTATTGAGATGTGAATCCTACTCCAATATTTCTTTGCTTTGTCACATGTCCACCATGAATGATAAAAAGTTCATTTTTCGTATTTACATTTCCAACAGTCATTTGAGAGACCTTTATACATTCTTGACAACTTATCGGATATTAGATACCAACCATATATCATCTTACAAAAGTTTTCTTTTAAGTTATAATTTAATATGAATTTTAGACCTTTCATCCATATATTCTCCCACTATTCAAGCATTACATTATATTCAAAGTTCTTTGCCACTGAATCATAAGAGTCTTTTAAATTCTTAAACTTATGATTTAAATTTTCTTTTATTCAGGATTAAAGGCAGATTCACTCAACGTTTTCAAAGTTGTCATTTCTTTAGTCTCTATAGGTCAGAAATAATTAATGAGCAATTTCTGACATTGATTAGAAAATGAGTGCAAACTTTAAAGCAGGGGTGTCAAACTCAAGGCCCTTGGGCCGGATCTGGCCCAAGGGGTGCTTAGATCTGGCCCATGGGGCTGCCCTGGAAACAGCGAAGGACCAGCATGTGGTGCTTCTACCAGCAAAAATGGAGCTTGCGAAGGCCATGTGTGGCCCTCCCAAATTCCATTTTCACTGGCAGATGGTTGCAAGAGGCCATCCCTGCCAAAAATGGAGCTTAGCTTAGCTTAGCTCCATTTTCACTGACAGAGCACTCGGGCCACCACAGGTGCCCCCGACACAAGTGATGTCATGCTGGCCACGCCCACCCTGGCCAAGCCCACCCTGGTCCAAGGTCAAACACAACCCTGATGTGACCCTCAATGAAATTGAGTTTGACACCCCTGCTTTAAAGTGTCTTTTAAAAGTCTCTGTTGTGGTTACAAGCAAGACAGCTAATACTGTTGTCTCCTGACACACCAGCCCATGAAAAACTGCTGTACTGAACTCTATCTGTAGGGAGCAAAGTCTGAAGCACATGTGGATGATCCCTGTCTGTCTTTATCTGGAGAGGTTCCAAGGAACTATTGTCCTCACAAGTTCCTTGGTCTTTGCCATTGTCGTTGGCTCGACTTTTGCAGAGCAATCTTCAGTTTGACATAGCTCTTCTGGAAATCCCAGTAGGCGCCACATTTCAAGAAACAATGTTTAATAAAATAGAATTGCTCATGCATGCAAACAACACAAATTTCTAAAATGATGGATAATGTCTCATTGTTGCACTTAACTCCCACAGATATCTCTATGACAGATTCCACAACTTAAGCTTAAGTTCCATTGACTGAGAGGAAACAAAGTTCATCTCAAAATTATTTTATTCATTTATAATAGTGCTTAAGAACTGCCTTGGGAAGTAGCACAAAAATAATGCTAAAAGGAATGACAAATATATCTAGCCTAACAAGTCCAAATGAGAATCTGCACACAGGATTTCTTTTAATTCCCTATTATAGTTAATTCTTTCCATTGTAAAAGAATTATTTCAAAGTAATTTTAATCAGGAAAGTCATATACTTTATGACTATCATAAGCATCCCCCATGGATGTGTTCTGTGAGGAACATCAAGATACAAAATAAATAGTAAATGAATCCAAAATCATTTGCAAGAATAGGAATAAACCATTTAATCCTTCAAGCATGTTGAGTGTTCCAGGAAGTAATTTTAAATATTTAAGCTACTATTCAATCGTCAGGCACTCTTCATCATTGCATGTATCATCATATGTCTTTTTGTCTATAGAGATTCTTAGTCATCCACATCATGGTTGTCCCAGTGGTGGGATGCAAATTTTTTAACAACCGGTTCTCTGGCTGGGTAGGCATGGCTGGTTGGTCATGTGACTGGGTGGGTGATGTCATTCATCACAACCCGTCCCACCTCCCGGCCACTTTCCTCAAAGGAACAGGTAGGATTCAGGTAGTTGGGGCTAATCCCACCACTGGCTGGCCCTGCCTCCACCCATTTTTCGCCCTGTTTCTCGGCCATTTTCAGGCCGTCTTTTGGGCCATTTTCAGGCTGTTTTTTGGCCTGTTTTCAGGCCATTTTCAGGCCATTTTGGTCCAGAAAACAGCCAGAAAATGTCCTGGAAAATAACCTGAAAACAGCCTGAAAACAGGCCATTTGGGGGCATTTTCAGGTTGTTTTCTGGGCTGTTTTCAGGCCATTTTCTGCACCAAAAATGGCCTGAAAAACAGCCTGAAAATGGGTCAAATAATGACCTGAAAACAGTCCAAAAATAGGCAATTTCTGGGCCTTTTGGGGGCCTTTTCTGAGCCATTTTCAGGCTGCTTTGCAGGCCATTTTTGGCCCAAAATAATGCCCCCCAAACAGCCCAAAAATGGCCCAGAAACCAGGCTGAAAAATGGGCATGGGCGGGGCCAGCCAGTGGTGAGATTTTCCGGTTCACCAAACTGCACCTAATTTTAAATACCGATCCGCCAGAACCGGTGCAAACTGGCAACAGCCCACCTCTGGGTTGTCCCAACAATGCTTTTTCCAAAAGATAATTGGACTTTGTTTTCCCTTGAAGACATTTCACTTCACATTCAAGAAGCTTCTTCACCTATGGGACATATGACTTTTTGTCCAGATTTTCCCCCACACACACACTTTTAACCTAAAGCAGTCTTCTGGGTCTGCATGATTTGAATTCCAGCCACTGGGAAGCATGAATGCTGCTATCTTCATTATTGATTACAGATACCCTTGGACATCTAGTAGATTATTCAAACACTGGGCTAGACAAGTCTTCAGTATGATCCAACAAGACTCCTGTTAGACTTTTGTCCTTAAAGTTCCTAATTAATAATTACCTAAGATTACCTAAGACATAAATATTTGAAATATGTTGTAACAGTACAGCATTTATCATTTAAATTTTATTCCGCCTCTTTTCCTCCTTCATTCTTTTAAGCCATTCTTGAGCACATGCATACATGCACACACACACATCCATGCACACAAAGAAACAATACTTTGCTATCATAGTAAAGTGAAAAAACTATGGCAATAATTTCATTATGCCTGAATTTCGCACACATCTGCATCAATGTATTACCATTGTGGGGATTTTTGTCATGTAAAAATATTAATATCAGGATCAGAAACTAGTTACTGTTTGCTAGTACATATTAAGTACCCAAAAGTAAAAAGTTGAGGCTGTTACTAATGCTTTTCCTCCCTTTTTCCCTTTATACTACACTTTTTTCTTTTCATTCATGTGTGTGTGTGTGTGTGTGTGTGTGTGTGTGTGTACACAAACGTTATTAGAACAGTAACTGCATTTTGTATTGTAGAAATACACCAGTATGTTCAGACATGTGCTGTAGAATTTTAACATTTAGAAAGCCTTTGCTATGTTTTTCCTCTATTAACAAATTTAAATTCTCATCATTTTCTTTTCAGAGATAAATGGCTTAATGACAGGATTTACTTTCTGTCGCAAAGCCATTTATTTTCTTTCTCTGATTTTTTTTATCTGAAACTTCTGTTTTCTGAATTATGCATGGCCTTAAGACCTCTCTTCTATCTTGTCGGGTTTTTTGCCCTTTATTCCTGCCATTGCAATGGCTATCTTTATTTTCTCAGATTCTCATGAATATAAGAATATACATGTTTTCTTAAGTTTTCACGGGTACCTATATGTATGGTATTCAGCTTTGTTCATGTATTTTCCCACATCATTGTAGTTGTGCTTTTAAAGTTGTAGCAATGAGATTCTGCCGAAACATCGCTACAACTTTAAAAGCACAACTACAATGACGTGCGAAAATACCTGAACAAAGCTGAATACCATATATATATGCTGATTGAGGCATATTCTGTTGTTAGGCATATTAGCTCCGTCACCCAAGTTTTTTCTTGCATGTAATTTGAAATGTATGTGTCAGAAACCATGTCAGAATGGGAGCTGATGCAGATATACACAGAAAGCATTTAAACAAATGAGGGAGTTTAACCAGCAAGGTATTTATCCTAATACAATAGTGTGAGCGAATAGATACAAATGAAAATAAAATTAACCAAATTTAGCATATACGTAATTAGATAGATAGATAGATAGATAGATAGATAGATAGATAGATAGATAGATAGATAGATAGATAGATGATGGACGGACCAACCTGTCAACTCTCTTTACTTCATTTTCTCTTGTATTCTATTTCAGCTTCTTCTTCCCCTCCTTATCTCAGTCTGGGAGTTCTCCTGGCTGTCTTGCTGCCAAACAAAGTCTTTTATACATCAAGTATTTGAAACTATTTAAACAGGACACAGTCCATACTTCTTGTGTTGTGTTTACAAGTGACTCTACGATTTTCTCCATCTCCCTCTTGTCTCAGGGTCACAACCTCTGGTCTTGCAGGCTCCACTTCATTTCATGTTTCACAGGCTAGGTCCTCTCCAATAGGACCATCTGCAATACAACACCCCCACTCCTTTGTCTGTTTTTCGTGACTCTTTTTATAATCTATATTATAGCACATACTCTACGTATGCTACTATACCGCATTTTTGCCTTTTTGTCTATGTGTTTGTGGTCTTCTGTTGAATCATCTGCCTTCTCTAAAAGAAAAAAAAAAGCTCCTAAGGCTTTGACATGGACCCAATTGTTTTCCTTTGACCATGGACTTCAGCTCACCACAGTATGAATGCCATATGTTTATTCTTTGCTCATTTGTTAGCCTTACTAACAAGATCTGGTCAGTTAAACTAGGATAAACCTTTGGATCTAACCCCAAGGTTCTCAGAAGTTAAGGAACTGGGTTATTTTTATCCTTATAAATGAAGCTTCTTTGGCATGCTCTTAAAAATAATGCACTGCACTGATTGTGCCTGAAAGCTACTCCTAAGTCCAGGATTCTTTGGATTGTAGAAATGTTGCATGACTTGCTTGAAGGCTATATCAGAAAACTGTAATGCCATATCCTGCTGCAGGTTGGCCCAGAAATAACTCAGCCAATTTAAGAGCAGAGATCAAGAAAAACAGAATCCTGTTTTCCCATTAGCTATCAGATGAAAAGCAGGAGGGGGATGATTAAAAATAAAGAGAGACATAATTTGCAAGAATGCTAGAGCATTGTAAGGGAAAGAAAGTCATTAGGGGTCGGGTTATTTATATATTTTTAAACAATCTGGTTTACTGAAGTGTCCTTAGTGTACTTGCTTTCAAGATAAAATTTCCAGGACAGTTGAATCAGTATGAAGGGATGAAGAATGCCATATTTTACAGGAATCAGTCCACAGTTTCCAAGTTACATGGCCTGCCTGTCTTATCTGATCAAACAAAATCAATTCCTTCCACTCCTGTCTACACAAGGTTGTCATCCAATGAGAGCTTGGAAACAGGCATTTTCCATCATCATCCCAGGGTTTTAGGAGAGCAGTGAAAATTTGATTGTTCAATCTAGTACGTGTTGTGACTCAAGGTGAGAATCTGATGATTATCAATTTTGTTTACATTTTGGGTAAGTTTATTATTTTTATTTTATGTTGACTTTGATTCTCTACTGTTCACAGCTTTCAGGAATGAGTGGCATACAACATACATACATAAACAATAGAATAAAATGTTTATAGTATAAAAATAAGGAAGGGGGAAGGGAGGGGATAGAAGAGAGAAGAAGAGTTTTAAAAAACCCTAAAAAATGAATTATCAATTGACAATGGAAAAGAGAATGCTGAAAAATATATAAACTGTGCCAGATATCTGTCCAAGACACAACAAAATATCTCAGCTCTCTGTATATCCTGTAGCTAACCTAAAACAGAAACTTCAAGTGGTATATATAACTTCTTTACTGCAGAAAAAGGCCATTATATGTAGATAGAAAATCTGCCTAATGAAAAGGAAGGAATTAATAACTACGTTATAGTTTAAATCTGTGCCTTTTTGAGGCAATTGATTTTTGACTATAAAATAGGCACATCTCTCCCATGTTTTCATAAAAATTGAATCTGGGCCAAGAATAATTGTTTCCCACCTCACCAACTTCAGCCCCTTCAAGCTAGTTGCCATTTGTTCACCCAACCCTAACCCATCCATTACTCAAAACTAAAATCAACTGTAAGTAAAACCTTATTTTTTAATCTCCACTTCCATTCTGTTCCTCGTCACAATCTTATCTATATCTATCTAATAGGCTGTTAGATACTAATGTATCTAACTTCTTATTTCAGACTATATATCACTGTCTCCCTTTCTTCCCAACTCCACCAAGCAAAAGCAACAAAAGTTTGTTTGATAATCAACACAATGAAGGCCTGACCTCTGTAGCATGGGAAGGTTCCTGAAGGGCATTTGGGAAATGAATGTTTGCAGAAAATTATAAATCTGGAACAGGGCAGTTTAAGACATGACTGTCCCAACTCAATGATTAAAAACCACTGCAAATTGCCCTATTCTTTGTTTTATACTATGACAAAGAAGTGGTTCAATCGGTGTGGAAAAGAATGAGACTAATCTAAAGAAAAAAACCCAATAAAAATAAATATGATTTTAACAGTGTCAAGGAAAGTAAGTTGCTTTTATGAATATTTGCATCTTGCTTTACTAATTCAGCTTTTCTGGTAGAAGGTAAACAATATCTAGCTTCTCTTTCATACTGAATACTGAACATTGCAGAAGGATACATGGAAGCAATTACCTGCCATTCCTACACTTACACTTTTTAATTTGGATGTTCCCACAGGCATTTTTGCTCAGTATTGTAGTTAATGTTTTTCTATTTTTTTTCTCCACTTACAATTATGGTTACTTCTTATCCCAGCTGCAATTAACAGTTCTTTGTCACTAGCTTGCACAAAGGATGACCTTAATTATAAAGAGCATTTACATGAGAAAATGGTATTTGTTAATTTTTCAACAGTGGCCTATTTATTCAGGCCTCAAGTAGCAAATGATGAAAAGTTGCCATGTTTACTCAATACATCTGTACTTTTTCAGTGAGAATGATTATGAATAGCAAAGCTATTTTTCCTTTCTTTTTTTTTAGAATTAAGTGAACAATGGATGATAAGGGGAAAGAAAAATATGATAATGTGCGTGTTTTGAGTATATAGCCTTATGAAATTATGGCTAGTTATATCATTAGGTATGGAAGCCTGTTCTCCTAAGTTTTCAGGACTGAAAAGATATACACAATGACTACAAAAACAACCAGATACAGCTCAGCATAGGATAAATAGGAGTATATTAAACAGTTTGGAAAGGTTGTATGAAAGCCTTACTGCAGTCCTTCTCAACTTCAGTAAGTTTAAGAGGCATGGACTTCAACTCCCATAATTCCCAGTCAGTTTCTAAAACTGAGAAACTTGCCTTAACAGGATTGGGCTAATTCTTACTATTTTAAGAAGATTAATCACTAATTATCTCCCGTGGTTGGTGACAACTGACAATGTAAACAGCACAAAATATATCATTTAAGGTTTTGTCTCTAGATGCCTAGCAAATGTTCTTGGATCATTTTATCAGTAAATGGCAATTTTCAACAATACAGCAATGTTTGTCATATCAAATTCCATTCTAAGTGTCTATAATGCTATGCCAAGCCTCAACCCAGCACTGACTTTGCCCTTCCTGCCTCCCCATTAGGCAATGGGAAGGAATGGGAAGACATTTTTTTTTAAAAATCAAACTTAAGTTTTCTTTTTTTTAATCTAGGAAAAAAAATGCAATAATAAAAATTATCATGGAGGTTTCCTCATCAAAACTAGCCAACCCCTGCAATAGGTTTGGGCCTTTTTATCATTACTGTTTTGTAGACCACCTTGAAAAGTTCAATAAGGCATCTGAAATTAATGTATTCAGCAATATGCTTTCCCTGGAGTCCGAGGAAGGGAGACAGAAGATCCACATGATCTGGTAATGCTGCTCTTTCACCCCTACTGCCCATACAAAGTGACAGCAGTTTTAGCTGGTATAGCACCTGACTGGACTTGTCAATATGTCCAAGTTAATCAGGATCAAGCACTTTGTGGATGACAAAATATCCAGGAACACCGCTGCTGTATGGTAGTTAAAGAAATTTAAAAAGAAACCACTTTTGTACCTAGCCAAGAAAACTGAACGGATATATCCCCGAGATCAAGAACTGACAAACTCAACGTGAAAGAAACTGTACTTTTTGTCAACCCTGAAGCAAACTTGGCTGAGGCCATCTTTCAGGGGGGAGAAAGGGAGGGAGGGAAATTAGATAGCTCAGTATTGCAGTCAAAATAAAAAGTTTTCTTGTGGGAACCAAAGTCATTCTAGTAGGTGTGAGATGACCCGGGGCATGGCACGGAAGCAACACAGCCAGAGAACTGTCTAACTTCCCTTTATTGCTCCAACTTTACCCCCAAACATTCCTACATTTAGTACAAGTCCTGGAGCCACGCTCTCACATGCACCTTCAACAGGCTCTGGCTGCGAGTAGTCTAGTAAGCAAGGTTAGCAAAGCAGTAACTAAGGCCAGCAGTCCAGTGAGGTAGGCAAACCGGGTAAGGCACACGAGGCAGAGCACAGTAATCTCCAGATGTTGGCAAGTACACATGAGGCTCTACGGATTCAACACTTGTTCCAGACAAATACCCCTCACCATCCATCTCCTTAAGTCTCAGTCCCCAGGTGTGCCTTGTGAAGAAGGGTGTGGCATTCTCCTCCTGAGTAGCTGGCTCAGTTTGCACTGTTCTCACCTTCTCTCTTCTCTCCATGCTCTAGGATCAAGAGGGGGTGGTCCTTGCTCTTCGCCTGAGCTCTGTCTCTCCTGCTCACTGGTCAGCTTCTTTTGATCCTCCTGCCCCTGTTCCTCCCTGCCTACAAGCCATTCTAATCTTGAAAAGCCCTGGCCTGACTGGCTCTGCTCTTCCACATTTTCCTCTGAAGCCAATGGAACTGCCCCTTTGCTCTCTGTCTGTCCTGGCTCATCTTCCCCCGCAGATTCAGACTCTGACAGGGGTCCTGACAGGTGACTGAGAAGAGGAGGAGTGGAGTAACCAAGCAACCTGCCAGCACCTCTATTGGACAAAGTGACCAGTGACCTGGGGGTGATGGGGGAACTTTCACTTTTTAATTAGGTGAAAACCACAGAAACTTTCAGAGTCAGTTTTCACCAGTTGCGCCAATATAATGTATCTAATAAATTGTTCTTTGAGGAAACTATCTGCCTTGGAGTTTTGCTTTCTATGATTACATTACTTGGAATGCTGACACTTTTGTTGTAAGCCTGGCCTTTCACATCCTAAAACTCAATTCGGCATTGAATATAATGAATATTACATAAAAACACAGTACCTTGATTCTAGCATTCCAAGTGGGCCTGAATAGTTCTGAACATTTCATATTTTTTAGTTGTTGAATTTTATTAGGTGATTTGTATTTACTCAACTTACAGCAATTCATCTAGTGACCATTTTAAGTTACAATGACACTGAAAAAAGTGACTAATGACCATTTCTCACACTACCGTTGTGACATCCCTTTAGTCACATAAACAAAATTCAGACCTGGCAACTGTCTCAGATTTATGATGCTTATAATGTCCTGGGGGTCATATGAACACTTTTTGCCGTCTTCTGACAATACTAGTCAATGGGGAAACCAGATTCACTTAACAACTGGGTTACTAACTTAATAACTGCAGTGATTCATTTAACAAGAAAGTTAATAAAATGGGGCAAAACTCACTTAACCAATGTTTCACTTAGCAATAGAATTGTTGGGTTTAATTGTGGTCATAATTGTTCTCCCACAGAAAATTCATTCTGAACCATGGCAGTATTGCAATGAATTACCTATCTGTGGTATAGAACTATTGTGTTGCTATGATCTGGGTTTTTTTTCCTTTTCTTTTTTTTCTCTCTCTTTAATACCTCAGGAAATGTGTTTATTTCATTTATATAAGCAAAAATATCCAAAGTGTGGTTCCATTGAAGTTATTTGCATTTAAGCCCCAAGAAAGTTAATGGAGCTTAAATTCTTAACATGTCTACAGTAATATTATCAAAGCGACGGTTGTGGTGGTAGATGCTTGTTTTCTTACAATAACTATCATCCATCCAAGCTGTCTCAATGACTAGACAGATAGACGATCCAACCCAAACAAGGGAGACTTTTTT
This sequence comes from Pseudonaja textilis, assembly GCF_049901715.1. Classification (NCBI taxonomy): domain Eukaryota; kingdom Metazoa; phylum Chordata; class Lepidosauria; order Squamata; family Elapidae; genus Pseudonaja; species Pseudonaja textilis. The sequence goes on from NC_141992.1 coordinate 59,674,116, forward strand.
ACAACTGAAAACTGAAGAATCCCACAGCTACCTTTGTTAGGTTCATATGCAAAAGGCTACTAACACAAAACCTTCATAAATTGTACCATTTGCCTCCTACTCTCCCAATTCTAAAGAAACAGAAAGAAATTGTGTATTTTAAAGATTATGTGCATTCTTCTGTACTGAAACTTTACTGATATAGCAATTGCTATGATTATTACAGCATTTCAATGTTGTTCTATGGGATCTTGAGAAAGATTCACGAATGTTTTTGTTTCATTAAATAAAAAGGCAGATGCAATGAAGGGAAAGTAACATATGGGATAAAAATGTAGATGTAATATTTTTAAAACTGTTATAGTACTATTATGTATTTCATTAAGAGCGAGAGGACATTTGTCAATACGCTAACCAAAAATGTTTGACAAAGTACTTGGAGCATAATTTATACAACCATCAAATGAAGTATAGAAACATCTAAAGTGTGGGCTGAAATATTTCAGTAGCTTCCCAAAACATACAAAATCCCATATTTGTTGCTATTGAGAGCAACAAATGTGTATATCAAACTTTCCCTCCAGACATACAGTATATTGTGACAGAATTTTCTTGAAATATTTTCACAGTTAGCTACCAAGATGGAATTTCAGTAACAACTATTTCTTTTTATTAAACTACATTCTGGCTCCTGTCTACTGTGCTCACAATGAGACATCTATTATTTATTATTCTGAAGGCTAACATAAAGCACAAACATTGCATATATGTGTGTATACACATATACCATTACTTGGATGACATTTTTCATACAACAGAGCTACAATTACAACCAGACAAATAAAGCCGAGGGGAAAATAAAATGGATATGCAGCTATCATTTCTCTACTGCCTAGTTTAAAACCTCTCTTCCATGTACATACACAAGCAACTATCTTTCCCTTCCTAGATGCTTTAAATTATTATATATTATTACAAGGGGAATTAGGAGGATGCATTTGAATAAGTGAAATGGTGACTCCTGTTGTACAGCTTGAAACATACTTCCTTAATTTGTAAAAATCATTTGGGTTCAGATATATATTTATCAAAGAAATATGCACTTAAAATTCTGTGGGAGTGGGGAAAAAAAAACCAAAATACATGATTTGGAGTATCAAAAATCTGTCAAGAAGTTATGTATGCAGCGGCAGTGGGAAGGTTAGGATCCTGCACTTTATTCTCCTTAAATCCAGTACAGTTAATTCTTGATTTATGACCACAACTGAGCTCCAAATTTCTGGTTTTCCCATTGACTTGCTTATCAGAATGTTGCAAAAGATAATTACATGAGCCTTGCAATGATAATTACATTGCAACCATTATAAATATAAGTCAGTTGCAAAATGTCTGAATTTTGATCATGTTACCATGGGGCTGCTACAATAGATGTAAATGTGAAAAATGGTTATTAGTCACCTTTTTCAGTGTCTTTGTAACTTTAAAAGGTCACTAAATGAACTGTTGTAAGTTGAGGACTACCCGTACTGAGTTCCACCACAGAGAGCAAAACATTGGTGGCTATTCCTGAAGGCTCTGCAAATTCACAAAGTCAGCAATTTACCAGTGACTCCAACAGCCTCTACCTGAGTCAATCGAAAGGCAGCATTCACTTGAATCAAAAGGATCAAGATGGCGGTTCCATCAGATGTTTGAAGCCCTTCCTCTTTTTCAACATCATATAAACACGCATATAAAAAGGGTCAGGTTTCATTGTGCTGGTACTTTTACACAGAAACATATAGCTCAATACAGGCAGCCAAATATTCTGGCAGTTCCTTTATGATCATAAATTGTGTTCTTTCCCTTTTGCTTGCCTTCATAAGTTTCCGTCCTTTGTTCCTATAAATACAAGTTCCCATAAAACACTCTTTATTCCCAAACTGTAATGTATCAGATACCATACGGGAACATATAGATTGTGTGCCACATTTGTTTTCTATTGGGAAGGCTTGTGTTCCAATAAATGGTAGTCAATTAGGCTCAGTCAGTCTTAGTATAAACATGATCTGGCAATCAGAGTTATCAGAGTAATGTTTCATCAATCAAAATATATTTAGCTTGTTTTTTGTATTTTATAGATTGCTCTGAAATATCCACTTAATAATAATAGCTTCTCACAGTACTTAGTTTGCATTTAAAAGCATTTATTTTCTATTTCTTTATAAGATTTGACAGCTTTAGTTCCAAGGAACTCTAGAGAAGTAGAGACCTCATTCTGCTAGTAAGGTGTCTGTGTAAACTCCTGGTGACGGCCTGGACTAATTACTGAAGTTTCCTTGCCAGCATTTTTGGAAATGGTTTGTTATTGTCTCCTTCCTGGGCTGAGAGAGAGTGACTGGGGCCCAAGGTCTCTATCATGCCCTTGGTAGAGTCAGACTCTAAGGGAGAGGAGGAACAGCTGACAGGGAGTGGAGGTATGGCTCTGGAGGTTGTGGAGGAGGCTGGGGAAGGGCAGAGGCCGGCTGGGCAGTCAGAGGAAGAACCAGGCCCATCCCCTCTTCATCCTAGGACACGCAGAGAGAAATGGAGAAGGAAACAACTTGGCTTACGAGAGAGGAAGCGGCCATGATCCCCCTCCTTGGTTGCAGCTGGGGAGAACAGTATATAAGAGAGACGGTTAAAACACAGTGTTGCCAGAAGCAAAGCGTGTTTTATTCTGGGCTGAAGTTATCTTGATTGGCATCCTTCCAACAGACTGTGCCTTGTTATCTCCTTGAATTTGGTAAATACTTCTCCTGTTCCGTTGTGGAAATTTCATCCTTGCAGTTTGTTTGGTTTTTTATTTCAACTCTATCTGCTCATTAAATTTGGACTGTATTGCTTTCTTTTGAAGACTATTTTTGAGTACGTTTTATCTCCAACTGAGTATTATTGAACAGTGGGGACAAGTTGGAGGCATTAAAGGGCATTTATTTACATTTTGGATTTTGTTACATTTGCGTTATACTCTGGGTCATCACAGTCTGTAAATTGGCTTTGTACCTAAGGAAGGACTACAACTTCCTAGTTTTTAGCCTGATGCCTTCCAAGTTGGCTTTCCTGCTACCGCTAGTAATTATTGCTATGCTTTTTCCTTGCCATCTAAAATACTGCTCTTTTTCCTTCTATGTCCTGAATAGAATAATATTCCCTTGAATCATAAACTATATATCATCCATAAATACAGAGTAAATAACTGTGATGATCCAGGGAGAGATACAAAACAGTCACAGAAAACAGGTGAAGCCCATATGCAAGTCCGTCCTCTTATTCAGTTGTCACAGCTGCAGCCCATCAAGGCCCTCTCCTCCCAAGTAGACCACATCTTTCCCTTATCCTCTCCTCCCTGCATGCCCTAGGATGGATAGGGGATGGGCCTGGGTCCTCCTCTGACTGCTCAGCTGGCCTCTGCCCTTCTCCAGCCTCCTCCACAACCTCAGGAGCCACAGTTCCACTCCCTGTCGGCTGTTCCTCCTCTTCCTCAGAGTCAGTCTCCACCAGGGGCATGACAATAACATGAACACTTTCAGTTCTTAGTTCTGAGGTGATAAATAGATAATCAGCCACTTCTGAAAGAATTTGGATATTGTTTATTCAGTTTTGGCAATGCAGTTCAGGATTACATTGTTTGATACCATATACGTTCCTATATGGTTGCTGGTTCTGATTTTCTTTCTTTTTCTTTTTGGCTATTCAATTACATTTAAATTTGAAGTCCAGGATTATATTCTGGAGAACTATGCTTTAAGCAGTGGCCAGTGCAAAGGGAGAAGAAGAGGATTTAAAGATCAACAAAGCTGATTTTATTGCTAGCCAGGCAAGATTGCCAACTAAGTTTATGTGAAGCCATTCATTAACTCTAAGAGGAATTTAATTATGACTAAATTTTAAAACAAACATATATAATAATTTTAAAAGAAAGATTACTTTGCAGGTAGGAAAAAAGTTAATTGCTAAACATCAGAATAATTACAGCCATAAAGTGATTTACTGCTTTTACTATATTCCAAACAATTTATGAAGAAGGAAGAGGTAAACTGCAGATTTTTTTTTAAAAAAATTGATTCATTTACATGCTGCTTATATATCTTTGTAGATATAAAAGTCAAACTTTCAGGGAAACCAAGGTTTCTCTATCTTATATTGTTACGAAGGCGGAAAAATAAACTGATTTACAAGGATGACCTTGCTTGTTGCATTTTATCAGTGGATTCATGAGAAGCCACACCCATACAGTAATGTGCCCCCCTTCCCAAATGATGTCTGCTTTAATTCATTCATTTAAAGGAACCAGGACCTCTGCCAATTATTTAGAGAATATTTAAATTATTGTACACTGGACCTATTACTGTACTACTGCTTTTACTATGGGGAAAAATGATCTCATTCTGTCTATGTGAGTCTCAATCGTTATAGATTTTTTTACTGTATGCATAATTATTTGAAAGTTAAAACATTTTCCATCCCTTGATTTTAAGATAAAGCTGGGTTTAAAGGGTCCCAAACCAATCAATCCCTCTTACTTTCCTTTCTGCCATCTGCAGCCACATGATATAGATCTCAGAAAATTCTCCAAGGTTCTGTATAAGCAAGTCTACTCACTTGTCAGATTTTGTGTGGCACAAAATTTTCCTTTTCTGTCTCAGCAGCAGCAGCTGAGATGAAAGATTTAAAATTCACTCTGCCCCAAGTCCCCCTGACATAAATAATACACTTCATTTTTTTTTCCTTTTCAATTCAGTTAGGTTGTAGGATAACTAGGGCTTCCATTCGCACCATCTAGTATGGTTGCTAAAATCAAACTTCTGATGATTAATTTTTCCCGTACTAACAATAAAACAATAGGATTTAAAGCTTTAGGTGAGATTTCTATTTACTCACAGGAATCTCTAATGCTGCTAGGTGGTTCAGATATTGAACAGCATGTTTGCTTTTTATAAAATGGGCCAAGCCTTATCGTTGGACAAAATTAACTTATTTCCAGTTACAAAATTAAATAAACTGCTTATAGTCTGTAATCTGCTTACGCTAGTAAAATATTATTCACCTACTAACTCTTCCTTCTGTCCTCTTTTGGGGTTTCATTGTCATATAAAATAACTGTTTCCTCCATCCCCTATTCACCAAGTAGGATTTCATTTCTCCCTATAGGTTTGTGCAGTTTTATTATATATATGTGTGTGTGTGTGTGTGTGTGTGTGTGTGTATGCATGTGTATATGTATATGTATATATTTATATGTACATTTTCATGTTTTTGTGGGTATTTATACGTATTCAGCTTTGTTCGGGTATTTTTCCATGTCTTTATAGTTGTGGTTTTAAAGTTGTAGTGACACCTGGGCACAAACAGACCCACCCAATACCTCCAGCTCAAACACACTCCAGCCAGCCACCCAGATGAAACCTAGCTTCCTAATAAACGATAGCCAGCCATTCACCTGAAGCCAAGCTGCACTAAAAGCCCCCAATATACGAAACAAAATGTTGCCAATTAATCAAGACAAAAAAATGCTACAAAACAGACAGAATATATTAGAAACACCAATCAATCAGAACTCCAAACTCCAAGACCAATAAACAAAGACCGAGACTCCCAACCAATCAGGATGAAGAAAAAACCATTCTAATAAAGCACGCTAGCACCAAATTTAAAACAGAAATGGCTGTGAAAGCCTGACACACACAATGGAAGATGAACCCAATACACGACCCTGATGATGGCAGATGAGATTCTGCCGAAACTTTGCTACAACTTTTTTTTTTTTTGAACATATTTTATTGATTTTCCAAAACAATACACAGACAAACAAAACATAAAATGTAATGACATAGGAATTTTTTTTTCTTAAAAAGCCAATACAACAACTTATTTAAAGACAGAATTATTCCAAGTTATCACATTTCCAAACAAGCACAATTTGATATATATATTTACCTTATCTGTTCATCTTCATATCTTATCCCAAACTTCTCTTTATTACTTCTTTTCCTTCTATTTATTCAAATTATATCTCTTTAACTTTAGATTGTATACATTTTTTTATATCCATCTGTCTTATACATTTTCATTATTCTCTTCCAATAAAAAAAAAACAAACAAACAAGACATAAAACATAAAAACATAAACATCTTTTCTGAAAGTTGCTTGATCCCGGGTTAAAACTCATCATACAGACACCTCTTCAAAAATCACGTTCCTTTTATATATCATTCCATATCTTATTACCGTTTTCCATTTTCTATATAGCTTCTTCCTTTTTTTAACTCTCTTAATTTTATTCTACTCATCTCAGTTCAAGTCATAATACTTAACATTCTTTGTCTGTTCTCAACTATCCATTCATTTTTTCTCTTTAAACAAAACCTCTCCTGTATACTAATTAGAGTATGACGCCTTTAACTCTTTCCCCTAACCTGATAATACTTAATATCACACATAACTTGTATTGGGATTCTGTTTAGCACATCCTAAAGTCACACAATATATTATATAAAGAGAAAAAGAAAAATTTTAATCGTACCTATTAATACTTATTTATATATTTATATCTTGAACATTTTATTCTATAAATGCCTATAATAACACAATCTTATGTACCTTACAGAATCCCTTTTTCAATTAAATTTACCCATTGTCTATAAATAAATTTTGTTTCTTCAAATCTTGCTTCCCATCATTGAGACTTCTCACCCCTTCCTTTCTCCCTTGCTTCTTTTTTTCCTTACCCTGTTCACCCCTTTGTCTTTCCACCTGCCTTTTCTTCTTGTGCTTTCCCCCTTCCTGTTGTTTCCTAATCTTATATCCACCCTTCAACTCATTTTTATCTTTTTTGGTTGTTTTTTTTAAGTTTTAAAATCCCTTTTTCCTTTTCCTCTTCCTCCTTCTTCTCCCCCAATAGGGTCACATGTTCATCAAAAATGGCTCCTTCTTTGTCCCAATTATCCTGCTGCACAATCAATTCTCCATAGGAACGCACCGCCATTTCTAGAGATTGAAAAAGAATGTCCAAGGTATCTTTCCAGTCTTGTTCTTCCTTTTTATATTTTAGATATTCAGTTTTAAATTCATCCAAAAGTGGTGCCATTATGAAGAGGAAATTTTTTTCCCAAAACAACCAGCCGAGTGTTTTTAAACAAAGAAAAAAAAAAGTTTCCCAAAAGATGCAAAGTCACCAAACAATCCAGATAAACTATTTCATTTAGCACTTTTTCCCTTCTTCCATTTCTTTTTCTGGGGTTGCTATTAAATCACAAAATTCCAATTATAGTATGTCTTTTGAAGTCTTATTAATGTTCAAATGGCTCTTTAACATTCTAGGCAGTCTGCTCCTTATTTTCAATTTCAATTTTTTTTCCTCTCCCTTCCCACTCACAGCAGAAGAAAAAATTTTCTTTAAATATTTAGAAATCCATATCCCTTTGGCATTAGCACAGTCTTTAGCATTTAGCATACCTTCAATGCGGGTTTCCGATTTCTCTCAAAGCTGTTCCGTTTGGAAGGAGAGTGAAAAGAAAAAAAAGTTTTCCCTTTGATATCCATTCGCTGCTTACTCAGTCTGGGAACAATGTGTCTTTAGTAGGTGTTAAATACCAGGATACTTTCACTGTTCCTTTGTCCCGGTCAGCAAAATCAGTTTCATTTCTTCACAAACCCCTCCAGCACATTTCTTTCCCCGGCTGGGCTCTTCTAAATGGCGGCCATAAAAGATCGCCGTTCAGTTGCCGTCGGAGAGGGAGATTTAGCCGGCTAGGGAAGAGAGATGCAATGTCTCTCGTCCCTGCCAGAACCCCCCAGTCTTCACCACCTTCTTCAAAGGTGGCTTAGCCCCGAAGCCAAATGGCTCGAGGCACTCAGGCAGTGAACACAGGCAGAAACCGTGCAGAGCCACGGAATCCTGCCTGCACTGAAGAACCACAAGCCGGAAGTGTGAAAACTTTGCTACAACTTTAAAAGCACAACTATAAAGACGTGGGAAAATAACCCGAACAAAGCTGAATACCATACATACATACATACATACATACATACATATCCTGCATCATTATGAATATTAAAGTAACAAGGTTAAGAATGATGAGTGATAATACAGACCCTTGTGGAGTTAATATAGTTTTTAGAGTAGACCACAAAGTAGACCACAACATACTTCTTGGCAAGCTAAAAAATGTGGGATAGATAGCATCACCATCAAGTGGATTTGTAACTGGCTGACAAATTGCACTCAACATGTAGTCCTCAATGGAACTACATCTATATGTATGGAAGGAAGCAATGGGGTACCCTGGAGCTCTGTCTTAGGCTCAATAGTCTTCAGTATCTTCATAAATGATTTAGATAAGGGCACAGAAGGTGAATTCATCGAATTTGTAGATAACATTAAACTGGCAGGAATAGCCAACATTACAGAAGATCAGCTCAAGATCCAAATAGATCTCAGCAGACATGAACACTGGGCCCTATATAACAAAATGAAATTCAATGTAGAGAAAAGTAAGGATTTAAAAATGTAGAGGTACAGATTAAGTGAAACCTGGCTCAATAGTAGTAACTGTAAATGGAAACTTGGAGACCTAGTAGGCAATCACTTAAATATGCGCCAGCAGTGTGCGCAGCACCCAAAAAAGCCAATGCAAGCCCAATGCAAGGGGTAGAATCAAGATCATGTGAAGATTATTACCACTTTATAAAACCTTAAAAAGATCACACTTAGAATACTACATCCAGTTTTGGTCACCATGTTATAAAAATGTAGAGATTCTGGAAAGAGTGCAGAAAAGAGCAACAGAGATGATGTGGAGGGAGCTGGAGACTAAAACATATGAACAGTTGCAAGAATTTCTTTTCTCTAGTCTAATGAAAAGAATGACTAGGGGTGACATGATAGCACTGTTTCAATATTTGAGGGGCTGTCACAAAGATTTTTGAAAGCACCAGAAGGCAAGACAAGAAACAATGGTTGGAAACTAATCAAGGAGAGAAGCAACCTAGAACGAGAAATTTCCTAAGAGTGAGAACAATCAACCAGTAGAACTTCAGAAGTTGTGGGCACTCCATCACTGGAGGCTCTTAAGAAGAGACTGGACAGCCACTTCTCTGGAATGGTATAGAGTCCTCTCCTAGAGCAGGGGGTTGGACTAGAAGACCTCCAAGGTCCCTTCCAACTGTTATTCTGTTACACTTCTTTTAAACTTGTATTCAAGGGCAGAATAAAACCCACCAGAATCAAATTATGGAATTCGCCCTTCAAGTAGGACTGGAACATGGGAAAAAGCCTTTACATCCTATGATTAATGATATTTAAAAATGCCATGAAGTCCAAAAGAAGCAATAATGTTTCAAATCCCATGTCAGGCTCCAAAAATCAAGATAGGCATATGGTGATTCTTCCAAACAGATTTCTTTATTGTTCCCCAATTATAAATAATATCTTGCCAACTGAAGTAGACTACTCCCTACCTAAAGCATATACTTTGGGAGTTACTATATTAAGGAGGGTTGTCTTCCCCTATTTTGCACACCCAACTGTCTGAAATGAGTTGTCTCTTGCTCTTCTGGAATGCACTTCTTTCCTCCTGATAATCCAGACTATATTCTATCACATCCTGTTTTGCTCTCCCAGCACAACTGATACCACAATGTGATCCAACTATTTCCTGTTCAAATCCAGCCTAATCCAAAAAGGAAATCAGACTGAAGATCAAAAAAATTAGATCTAAAAATCAGTAGAAATCTACTTCCTGAAGCATCGTTCCAATATGAAATGCTGGAGATCAACCTGTCATTGTATTCCATCTTTTGGATACAGCGTTGGTTTCTTTAGAAGCAATCCAATCATTTTCTCTCTTAAAGAGGCTGATATCGAAAGAGGAATTCACAGCCTCCTGCACTTAGCCATATATCCCTTTCTATTGCTTGATAAGCCATGAAGTGCAAAGATCAAGCATACAAAACCATTATTTTTATTTTCAGCCTTAACATCTAAAACTCACCCAGTAAAAGTAGACCAGACCACGCTTTGGATCATTGGAAACATCCTAAATGCAGACCCCCACCTTGTGATAAATATAAATGAATTTATTTCAAAAAATCTTTCAAACTTGTCAAAGTATGTTGTCAAGGTCTAACTCCCATCTTTAGATTGAAATATGTCCTAATAATCTACAAATATTATTCTGGACAATCTCTTTTTATTAATTCACTTTATATTGCTGAAATTCCTACTTAAGATGACTAATATAGACAAACACTTCTACTGTGACTGGTAAATAATTGGCAACCAGCACAGAAGTTTCAGTGAAGTATCATCGTATGCTTCTATATTATACCAGTTAGCAGCCAACACATTTTGCAGCTACAACAGCTTTCCAATATTTTTCAAGAATAGCTTTTTGCAATTACACCAATATTCAATGGAGAGAGAAAAGAAAGTCAGATGTGTAGGCTTATTAATGAAATCTCATCTATGTTTATGTAAATCTGGCATTCATTTTCACTCCAAAAATGATTTCTCTATAGTCAAAAGTTCAAGTAAATTGAATCTGTAATATATGAAAAATAAAAATGTTAATTTTTGTATAAGCTGGGATGCTTACAAAACTCAACCTTCACTGAATTCTTTAAGCAAATAGTGTAATTTTAAAAAATATATTTTATCTAACCCGAACCTATTTCTAATATGTGGCATTCTTCTCAATTCTCAGATGTATTATATAGAATACCATAAGCATTAAACTAAAAAGAAACAGTTCTCTTGTTGATAAGTAAAATTACTTCATTTATTTTGGAAATGAAATTTTACAAGGGATTTACAGAAATATAATGGTACAATTCTGTTTTTGACAGCTTTTCAAATATTATAGATCAGTTAATATATTTATTGGCATCAGATTTGCTCTTTTTCCTTGCCTTATAACACGAGTTCATAACTGATTCTATGATGGTGTTCAAACTGGATGATAGTACTGGTAGTTCTTTCCTCCAACACCATGTTCTCAAAAAGCATAAAGGTAAAAGTAAAGGTTTCCCCTGTCCAGTGTTTCCCCTGTCATGTACAATTCTAGATGGTAATGCTCATCTTTGTTTCTTAGCTGAGGGAGCCAGCGTTGTCCGAAGACATTTCCGTGGACATATGGCCAGCACGACTATACACTGAGGTGCACAAAACGCTGCTACCTTCCCCCCAAAGTGGTATGATTTTCGTGCTCATCTTTGCATGCGTTCATACTGCTAGGCGGGCAGGAGCTGGGGCATGAATGGGAGCTCATCCATTGTGTGGCACTCGGGTCTTGAACCAAGATGTCAACTCCCAGCTGACAAGCTCAGCATCTTTATCATGTTCCCCACAACAATTTTAGGAGAGGGCCAGAGTTGTCTCAATAAATGTTTATCATAAAATTCAAATCCCAGATACTGCCCATATATCATTTCTCTTTTGGGATGCTGATCACTTAACCTAATGCCTAAGAATATTAGCAAACCGTTTTTCCAAAAGCAAGATGCAATAAGCATATCTATACTTCAGCCTTGTAACAATTTTGTCATGATAAAACATTTGATATTATTTGCATTATAAAAATACACGGTGTTGGGTTGGGGTTTTGTTTTGTTTTTTGCATAATTTTAACTTATTGCAACCGTGCCTTCTATTTGCCCACTCTTTTGCCAATCCTGTAAAATTATGAAAATCATCATCATCAATAATCCTCAAATCCCTCAACACTGTCAAACTATTTACTAAGTCTGCATTACGATTACTCCTCCCTTCCTTTCACCCATCTCCTCCCACTTATGACTGTATGACTGTAACCTCGTTGCTTGTATCCTAACAACTTTTACTGACTGTTTCCTAGTATGATTTGATTGCTATTGTATCCTATGACTATTATTAAGTGCTGTACCTTATGATTCTTTTTTTTTAAAGAAGTGTTATTCAATTTTTCACATAAAAACAAATCTCTTTTTAGTGGACAACATATTTCCGGATCATCACTTTTATATACAAATATAACAATAGTTATATATTCATATATGCATACTTAATTCTATTACTACCTTTTCCATTCCAAACTTTCAGAAAAGACAAAAACAAGCAAATTAATTCTAATCTCTTACATTAATCTCAATCCAAACATCCTTTCATTTCAATTATTTCAAATATAATTCTTTAATATTTATTTTAAGAATAAAAATAACAATATATGCTTGCCTAATAAAAAAGGTTACCAACGTCTCTCCTTCCTTTTAATAGTCTGTATTAGCTATTTAATTTAAATAGTTCTTTAATCTGTCATATTTTCTTTTCATCACACATTCTTTCTATAAATTCTAGATTAATACAAGTTTTAACACAAGAGAAAAAGAAACAAGCATAGGTTTCCCCCCTTTTACTGCTTTGAGTGTGACACCTCAGTGGTTAAAATATACCGTTATTCCCTCATCTTAATTCCCAATGAACCTTTATTTTTAAATAGTTACAATAACAATCATTACATTTTTTCATTTGTATTGCACAATATATTTCCCCCCCCCCCTTAATTTTATTTCTAATTTCAAAAGAGTAAAAGTGAAAAATCGACTATTTTATTCCTGGTCACCGATATTGACCTCATTTCAGTACATCTCCACATTCATTTCAATTTTTACAATTTCTTCAATAAACCTTAACTTTTCTTTTAAAGATAAAAATAAAAATGTATATTCATCTAATAAGAGTTATCAGTATCTATCCCTCCTTTGATAATCTATATTACCCTATTTTCTAAGTATTTTTAATTACAAAATATATTGTTATTACCCCTTGTCACCCTGCAGAATCCCCCTTTTAATTCATCAACCATTATCTCTATAAAAACAATTTATTTTCATCATTTTACTATTTCCGTGTTTCTTTATTTCTTGCACCTGTTTCTTACTGCCTCTCCTCCCCCTCTTTTCCCCATATCTTTTCTCATTCCAGTTTATATCCCCCTCTTTCTTGATATCTTCCTTTCCCCTTTTCTGCTGCACCTTTCTACCTCTCGCAATTTCACAGGTGTTCCCCTTTTTGATTACCTTCTTAAATCTCAACTTTTTAGCCTTCCTTCTTTCCCCTCATCTTTGTGGTGTTCTTTGTGTTAATTGTCTATTTAAGATGTCTTCTCCTTGAGCCAACTCCTCTTCTGAAGTTCTTTCTTTTTGTTCTTCAATCACCATTTCCATTTCTTCTAACACAGAGCAAAGTGATTCACCTCTTTCCTGTAGTAATTCTTTCATATTTTTAAGTTCCATTTTTAATTCCCGAAGAGATATCATCATTACACACTCTTATATTTTATAATCATTGAAATCCACAAAAAACACTTTTACTTTCCTTCTTTCTTCTTCAAGTTTTCTAAAGTTCTGAATTGTTCCAACTCAGGGTCTATACCAAAAACATCAATCAATCCCCCAGTCAGTCTTTCCTCGCTTCTTCCTTTGTTCTGGTTCAGCTTTCACTTTCTAAGATTCTTACTTTGTTTCAATATTTCTTTAACATTGTATCAACACAAGTTCATAAAGAAACAGGATGATTTCCCTTTTGTTTGAATTTAAGTTTTTGCCCACAAGATGGCACTCTCCATTATACAAAATCTTCACCTTTTCCCCCTATTTTATTATTTAGGGTTTTTCGAACCTCAATATTCCAAAGCAATCCAGTCTCCAATTTGTAAATTTTATTATTATTGTTTATTGCCAAAATATTTTAATCCAATTTAATTAAATCTTTAGTTCCGGCTTCTTCCTTTCCCAGTTCGAAGCCCCACTTAGCTGTCAAAAATATTTTCTTATTTTTTCCCTGTCCCTTTGTATTTTCGCCGCTCACTTTTCTTTTCTTAAAAGTTCAATGTTACCTTAATCCTGGGGTACTTTTTGTTTGGTTGTTTTGCCCAATTGTCCCGGCTCAGAAGTTATCCACCTCTTTCTTCACTCCTGCACAGATCTTAGTCCAGCTGAGTCCTCCTCTTCAGGATGGCCATTTTGGACCACTGCTTCTGTTGTCTTCGGGAAGGAAAAGACCAAGCCCAGAAGGGGAGATGTGGCTCCCCTCAACCTGGCTGGCGGCTTTCCCTTACTCCGCTGCCCCTCCAAGGCAGCTTCAGCCCCTAATCACAATAATCGGGGCTCTCCAATGAAAGATCACGGACCAGAGCTGTGGACAGTTGTGATCTATGGTCCGTCAGTGAGAAGGGCTCAACCCGGAAGTCAATGATTCTTGACAAATGTATCTTTTCCTCTATGTACACTGAGAGCATATGCACCAAGATAAATTCCTTGTGTGTCCAATCACACTTGGCCAATAAAGAATTCTATTCTATTCTAAAGCACCTATAAACAAATTAGATCAAATTAGAGTCTGTTTTTATTGTTTTATCCTAATTTTTGTACAATGCTTACACTTACTTTAAATGAGTGCATGCAGGTCTGTATAAAAGCTAACCTTGTAAAGTCCAAATTGAATTTTTTTCATTCTCTTCCCCCCATCCCCCCTGTTCTTATCCTCAGGCCTCACATAGTTATCTTGGTGTTCATCAGGAATGCTAGTGGATTTGCCATTTCCCTTATGAAATAAATATAGTTTTGCATATGTAACAAAAGCAATCAAAAGTTGATTAATTTATTTTGATTTTTCAGCAATATGCTTCCCAACAGTTTATGCTATGCTATATGACATTTTGCTATTGATTTTAATTATTTAGTTTAATTTGCTTTACGCCAACACAAAGCTGTCTATTCTTACATGCCAAAAAATGTTGTGGCAGTCTCTCTGAGGAAGATAAAATGAGATAAATATATATGTTTCATTTACCACATGTTCCTTATTATTAAAAACTATTAGTACATTCACTTCCCATAAATGTCAACATTCTATAACTTTAAAACCTAATATAGCAAACATGCATATAGACATTATGTTGACAAGGGATTTAAATACAAAATCTGATATTATGAAAGGTTATGGCATGAGACAAATTATATTTTTAATTTTAATCTCTTCCTAATGTTTAGGGAAGTTAGACCATATGTTCCCTTTTCTAAAATGCATGGACAGAAAAAGGATGTTGTATGTCTCTTACAATTCGGCTTTTGTTTTTGTTTTTAAAGGAAATTCAAACAGATCAGGACAACAGTCTCTTTTAGAAAAGAACCATGATGCCATTCAGTTCCTTGTAGGGTGGGCCAAGAAGAATTACAAAAGCAGAAAAAGACATGGGAAAAATTTCAGGAGATATTCTATTCTATACTATCAATTGGTTTCACCCATAGATTAATTCAGCACATCTAGGTTCTGGTTTCTGATTCCCACTCTGTCAAGTTCTGAGGTCCTAGGATCATTTTTTTTAATGTTCATCCTCGTTTTCATGCAGAATGCTACTCATTTGAGGATAGCATCTGTTTATAACATCTACATAACATTTTTTTTACTCCTTCATATGCATGCTTAAAAATAGTGTAAAGGTTCACGTAACAATGTTCATTTACTTCTGCTAGGAACAAAATATCTTCAGAAGAATAGAACTGTAAAATTACTTAACAACCTTTTATTTACATGGCAAATGCTTTATTTATGCTTACCATTTACTCTTTTAAAGGTGTAATAGCTCCATTGCCAAAATAACACAAAATAATATCATTGCTGGATGAAAAGGAAACTATACTGTGTAAATTAGAAAGGACAAATAAATAAATAAAATCCCACACACTTTGCCCTCTGGTACAATATCATCCACTTGCTAATAGCAAACTACAATCATTTTTTAATGTTTAATTAGAATGCTGTTTCTGCTTTATTGTGGCATTATAGTGAAGTGTGCTAAGATCTCTTCCCACAGGCAGATCTGGTGGCTGTATAGCTCATCAGCTCATTTAGCCTGGGTGAGTAATGTCAATTCAGGAAAAGAGAAAGGCTTCTGTCTTCAAACTTTCAATCTGCCTCCATTATCTGTGATCAAGGTGGAACCACAGGGGAGTGGAATTACTGGCAGGTCTAGGACAAGTGAAGAGGCAGTGAATCTATAAGACATATTAATCATCTTTCCCTTCGTTTTCTGGCGCCAGCCTGTGCCTCCGACTCCCTGGCACCAGGCAAATGGATTTGCTGTCCCCACAGGTACAAGAAAGTGCCTTTCAGGGGCAAGTCATCAGAATAATAATTACTGACACTGCTGAGATCAACCCAAGCCAATACAGAAGGGAAAAGAAAAATATTATGAGAATAATGGATTTCCTGAGTGAGTATATATAGAAGTAGGCTTTACAAGCATTATGCTCCAATTAAGAATGCCTTTTAAAAAGAGATGACTCCAAGTATGCTCTGTGAAACAATGTTTACAATATAGCTTGTATGGTGGATATACATATTTAAGTTCTTTGCTTTCTTATTTTAAATAAAATACAGTTTGGCTACTTTCTAAGGTAAGAAGGTTAAAAAAAAGTGCATCATTTCATATCCCTTTTCTTTTTTCACTTGGCTGATATTATCAGAACTTGGCACAGATACTGGCTTTTTAGAGAGCAAAGTTGGATTTAGGTTATCACCTACACATACCGAGGACTAAGCCCTAGTGAATTCAATTTCATTTACTCATGAGTAGGCTATGCAAGAGGCAGTGTAATGGTTAGAGTGCTGGCTAGATATTGGAAGATTGGGAGTTCTAGTCTTGCTTCAGGCCCCAAAGGATCAGCTGGGTGATCTTGGGCCAGTTACTCTCTTTTAGTCTTAGAAAGTGAGCAAGGCCAAACCACTTCTGAAATCTTACCAAGAAAACTGGGGGCTGGTCCAGGCAGTCACCTAGAATCAACAGTGACTCGAAGCCCCCGACCCCACCCCACCCCAAAAATATTACCTAGGTTATATTGCACAATAACCTTTGTTTATGTCTCAGCGAGTTCCATTCAGGTAAACATTATCTATATTTGCTTGAAAATTTGTCCAAAAACATCGTGGGATTTCATCTGCACAATAGTAACAGTTTCCCTTAAAATCAGTTTTTTAAGTATTATTATTTAGATGAAATTTTTGTCCCAATGGCTTTGAAATCTCCCAGCAATAGTCATGCAAGTGCACATTATGAATTAGATCAGCAGTTGCCAACTGGTGGGCCACGGCCCACTGGTGGGCTGTGAGAAAATTTAGGTGGAATATCAACCCCAGAGCACCCCCCCAAAGCAATTAATCCAGGCTGCGCAGAAACACAAGGCTGAGCTGCCCGCATAACCCTCCTGGCAAACTTGCCTGCTAAATTGCTATTTTTCCTTTTTCTGACCATCATCTGTTCTGCTGTGCTGGGAGATTTAGATTAGCTAGGAAGCAGGAAATGGTTGGATTTCTTGCTTTCTAGCTAGTCTTTAGATCTTCGGCTCAGCACAGCCAAACCTCCCTTAGGACTGAAGGTTCTATTATTCAGTGCAGACTCACGGCAAGCAAATTTTATGTGACAGACTGAGCTAGCTGATGGCAGATAGATAGATCACTGAATGATTCTGTGAGCAACTCAATCTGCCTGCCTGCTTTGCCTGATTTTGGGTAAAAGTTGCTCCTTTTTTAAATAAAAAATTCAATATTTACATACATGGGTTGTGAGTTAATTTTGTGAGCTTGCTATCAAATTTTATGAATTTGCTTGCAAGCAAATTTTATGTGACAGACTGAGCAAGCCGATGGCAGTTAGATCTCTGAATGAATCTGTGATTCTGTGAGCAACTCAATCTGCCTGCCTGCTTTGCCTGATTTTGGGTAAAAGTTGCTCTTTTTTATAAAAAAATCAATATTTATATAAATATTTATAATATTTACATACAAGCCATGCCCAGCCAGTCACATGACCACCAAGCCACACCCACAAATTAGGTCATGCCCACAGAACCAGTTAGTGGTCCCTGAGATTTAAAATTATGAGTTTGGTGGTCCCCGAGGTCCAAAAAGTTGGCGACCCCTGAATTAGATATCTTATATGTATTACATTTATATCACAATTCTGTTTAGAGCCATTTTTACCATAAGTCTGACTACCCACTCTGATCATGAACTGGCTATGATCTTATCAGTTGTGATCCAGAATCCTGCTGTTTGAACCAGCTTTTTATTATTGTCAGGTGGAATCTATACCCTCTTCATAGAGAAGACTGGGTAAACATATAAAATGCAGTAGTTTCTCACATTCTTTTTTTCCTTTTGTCATTTTCTCTGACAATCTGGGACATGTTTTTTTATGATTCTTTTATTCTGAGCATATCTAACAAATTCATTTCCTGGAGAGAAAAAAAAATCTATCCATGCAGTTACTAAGAGCCAATACTTACTTGATGACACATCATCATCCATTAATAAGAAAATTGTTGCTATTTTTTTGTCTCCTTTCTTGATAGCACTTCTACATATCCAGGCTATTCATATGGTCTCTTCCTTGCTGATCTGTCTCTTTCTACATTGTATATTTGAACATTCGATTTTCATATTTTCATAAAGGTAATTTGCATGAGCAAAAGTTTTATATAATATGAGATGTAGCCCAAGGTATGCAAGGATTTGTTATAATTCAAAGTACAGCTCAAAATCAATATAAACCTTATTTATTAGGTCAGTGCAAATCTGGATCTACTGTAGAGCAACTCAAAGGTTCAGCATAGTTGCTTCATGGTCCTCCTGTGCAAGGGAGTGTGCAAAGTGTGCGAGGGAGTGTGCAAAGCAGCTGCTATTTACCTTGATGAGACATTTTGTTCAGAAAACAATACCATTCACCTTTCTGAAGGTGCAGGTGATGCTACTTGGCTTGTCAAGACATTCTGCCTCAGCCTCAGGCCTCCTTGGCCAGTTTAATTTGGAAAAAGCCTGAGTGATGCAGAGCCAAGTAACTCAGCTTTTTCTTTCTATTGAATGAGAAAACTGCTTCACTTCACAAAACCTCTCAGAAGGAATGCTTTACTTTACTCTGCATTTGCTTTGCCCAAGGAAAACACTGCTTCAAAGCTTTGCCTAGATTATTATTTATTATTAAAATGGACACAGTTTTGTGTAGGTTTTGTTTTCCTTTATCTAATGGGTAGTTTCCTACAGGGAAAACAAAATCATAAGTTGTTGTACAAAATCTTAAAACCGTAGTGTTGTGATGGGCGAAGCTTGAAGGGGAAATGTTTGAAATTTCAAGCCTCTTCTCACAGAATGCCTGTGAATATATACCCTCTGGCTCTGCCTTTCAGCCATGATGGAGATTCTTGGTAGTTACTGCTGGCTTCATCTATCTTCCAGAAGGAGATCCTTATCTGGAAGCCTCTTCCTTAATCCCAATACTGGGGGAGAGGGAGGGAGGGAGGGAGAGAGAGGGAGGGAAGGAGGGAGGGGAGGGAGGGAGAGAGAAAGAGAGAGAGAGAGAGAGAGGAGAGGGAGCCCTACAGCCTATGCACCTTATTGGCAAAAAATAAAAAATAAAAATGGCATTCATTCTATACCACTGGCCCCTCAGGCACGTAGTGTAATGTAGTGTAATGTAATGCACGTAGTGTAACTAAGAAAATCAGTCCAAATTTCTTTTGAGAGAGAACAATTCTCACCAGAGATACATTTTAACTATATATTTTTTTTTTAAAGAGAATAGGAATATTTTTTATTCTTTTTATAGTCACTTGTAAAAGATAAGCAGTTCTGTGGAATCCCCAATGGGGAAAGTAGAAAGCTGAAACTGAATAGACCATAAAGTATTATTTATTTTGTAAGACATGCACGCACTGAGCTTGCGCTGGAAAACTGAAGATCAGAAAGGGCAAACAAACACATACAAATGACGCATAAAACTTTAACATGGATTTCTTAATCTGTTGCCCTATTTTTTAGAGACAGATTTCCTGACATAAAGAGTTCTTCTTTGCTTCCCTGGGTTTCATAATGTGTTATAATGATGCTGTCTTTAAGAGGAAGACAAATTTACCTGACTTTTTTTCCCCTCTTTTAGTTTTTGGATTTTAAAAAGACAAAACAAAATGCTTTTATTTTCTTTCCAGAGAAAATAAAAATAAAAGAAAGATGATCCTTTATACTTAGGACGCGTGGACTTCAATTCCCAGAAATCCCAGCATGCTGACTGGGGAATTCTGGGATTGAAGTCAATCAATCAGAATAGAGCTGGAAGGGTGTGGTGGTCTGGCACTTGAAAAATGAGATGCAGGGAAACGTCTGAGCAAATGCCAGCCCCGAGAGAACCCAGGTACCAGCTTTTATTGAAAGAAAATGCAAGTACAAAATCAAAACAATGACTTCAACATTACCTCAGCAGCATTATCTCAGCAGGGCTGATAATAGACTGCGGAAAGTCCCGTGAGAATATCCAGGCACCAAAGGTCTCATGGGAATGGCTCGGCTGGGTACTGTGAACTTTGACCGACATTCCTGGCCCATCTAAGCTTTGCAGACCCAAACAGGACCAAACTCCCATCATAAAGGCACTACTGCCCCCATGAGGAGCGTTTGTGAAATCCCCAGATCTTATACAAAACTGTACGAGGACTTACAGAATATGATGATTACCACAGAAGGGATCTTGGAAGTCCAACCTCCTGCATTTCATACCTATACCATTTCAGATAGGTGGGCTGTCCAGTGTTTTCTTTAAAGACTCCAGTGATGAACCTACCCACAACTTCTGAAGGCAAGCTGTTCCACTGGTTAATTGTCCTCACTGTTAAGAAGTTTCTCTGAATTCCAGGTTGCTTCTTTCCTTGATTAGTTTCCATCCATTGTTTCTTGTCTTGCCTTCTGATGTTTTGGAAAATAAGCTGACCTCCTCTTCTCTGTGGCAGCCTCTCAAATACTGGAACACTGCTATGTCACCCCTTTCTCTAGGCTGGCCATACCCAATTCTTCATATGTTTTTGTCTCCAGGCCCCTAATCATCTTAGTTCTCTTCTTTTCTCCTTTTCTAAAGTCTCAACATCTTTTTTGTAATGTGGTGACCAAAACTGGATGCAGTATTCCAGGTGTGACCTTACTAAGATTTATAGAGCAGTATGAATACTTCACGTGATTTTGATTTTATGCCTCTGTTTATACACCCAAGGATTGTATTAGCTTTTCTGGCTGCTGCCACACACTGCTAGCTCATGTTGCATATCTTGAGGTTGCTAAAGCTGAGAAACATTGCTTTAGACAGAAAAAATGTTGATAGTATATTTGGAAAGTGGCTATTAATCTTGAGAAAGTGTGGTGGCAACACAATACATACTAACATTTGCATGCTAATATAAAATATGTTAAATATGTTAAAAGTAAAAAGAAGAAATATAAAGTTGGTTTTTTTGATGAAGATTAAAGTATATATGTTGTATCTCTGGTAATCCTTAATTAATTTTTGCTCATCAGGACTGAAATGACAAGGCTTTAAGGATCTGTTTATAGATAAGAGATAGGATAGGGAAATATTATTTGCTTTATATTAAGAGAAGGTGTTCTGACCCAAACCTTGTTCCAAGGAAACAAACACAAAACAGAGGTAACAGCAAAACCTTTTAATGATTCTTTACGAATGTTGTTCCTTCATGATTAAAAGGCTGTTTCAAATTAATTGTCTCTGATAAGAACAAGCCTTGCCAAGGTTGTGCAAGGATGCCAAGAATACTAGATAATACTAGATAAAGAATACTAGATAAACTGAGAAATATTTCAAACACAAAGAGTCTCCAAACACCAACCAAGTTACTCCAAACATTCCGAAGGCTTGAGTGCAAAAACTTCTTTGCTTCCTGCAAAGAACTCCGGTTTCTCAGCTGGCTTTTATCTCTTAAGGGAGAGGCCATTACCTTGCATCCTTACTCCTGAGTTGTCCGTGCTACTGCAGTTGCTCTTTCCTTCGAGCAGCCCTGCGTGCACGCGCACTGGGCACAGGCTCCTCTTCATCACTACTGCCAGCCTCCACAATCTCCGAAGGCAGCATTCCACTCCCTGATGGTTCTGACCCCATCCCTGCATCACACACAGGCCCCTCATCTGAGTCCTCGCTCTCCGAGACCTCAGCTGTTTGCACCTGCTGCCAGCAAACCACAACAGAAGCTGATAAATTACAATTGTGTATTGTACACTTGTTATGATGAAGGGGAAAGTCATTTTTTGATACAGTACATATGTTTCTTTTTCTATATATATTACAAAAATTTATGTATTTTTTCTTTTCTATTTTTCTTTTATGCATTTTTATTTTTAATTAATTATAATGTTAATAAAATTACTATAAAATATTATATATCATTAGTTTTTCCAACCATCAGATGTTATTAATTAACTTTAATATTTTTAAAATAAATTCTCCAGTGTATAACGTGTCACTTCTGGAAATGAGGGAACAAGCTACTTTTCAGTATCTTTCAATTGGCCCAGAAAGAAAAGCACTTCCCTATTATTTTATATGTTCTATTTGTCCCTACATCTAAAAAAAAACAAAAAACAGGGAGAAATATTTTGCTTGCATGCAGAAATTGGGAAGGAATACACTTATGGAAATAGACATCTGGGATAACATCTACATTAATGAAATTAACTTCTGCTTATGTTGCTTGCTGTTTCCTTAAGCAAAATTTACAGTATCTTTTAAACTGCTTTCAGAATTTTATTCGTTTCAATACTGGGTTGACAACTCATCTCTACATTAAAAAGCTTTATGTGTAAGCAGTAAAAGAACATGGAGAGAACCAATTACAGCTCATGCATAAATAAATACAGATGGCCAGAATTATTCATTCTGTTCATAAGATTCAAGAAGTAGCAATGGCAGCTTAAAAAGGGCAGGGCTTAGCCAATAGGGAGAACAGCAGGATTAATTAATCTTCCAGATACAATTTCCCCCTCTTCTATATACACACTCTAGGGATATTATCTGAAATCAGATTAGGAGGTTATTTTCTCATTGCAGTTTTCATTCCCAAATGTATATAAAAGTAAATAAAAATAAAACAAGTGAGACCTGCAATGAAAATTTGCTATATTATTAGCAAAGTATTCCAACATTATCTGTACCATCTTCTACACCAGCAGTCCCCAACCTTGTGGGCACCAGGGATCAGTTCCATGGAGAGAGGTTTTTCCCTGGACCAGAGGGGACATGGTTTCACATGCTGTCTACATCCCGTGGATAGGGCTTCACTTATTCGCAAGGCCTGGTTTCTATTTATTTTATTTGATTTATTTATTTTTGTCAATTGCTTACAAGATAATAGGTATAAGTAAAAACATAGTTATGAATACATGGATACATATAAGAAAAATAAAAAAGAAAAGAAACAATAGGACAGGGACGGTAGGCATGCTGGTGCACTTATGCATGCCTCCTACAGACCTCTTAGGAAAGGGGTGAGGTCAATAGTAGAGAGTCTAAGGTTAAAGTTTTTGTGGTTTGGGGAAGAAACCACAGACTCAGGTAGAGTATTCCAGACATTGACCACTCTGTTGCTGAAGTCATATTTCCTGCAATCAAGTTTGGTGCGATTAACCTTGAGTTTGTATCTATTGTTTCCTCTTGTGTTGCTATGGTTGAAGCTGAAGTATTCATTGACAAGTAGGACATTGCAATATATGATTTTATATACTATACTTAGATCGGACCGAAGGTGGTGTAGTTCTAGATTTTCTAAGTCTAGAATTTCGAGTCTGGTGGCATAAGGTATTCTGCAACGAGTAGAGGAGCGGAGAACTCTTCTTGTGAAATATTTCTGGACTTTCTCAACTGTGTTAATATCAGATACATAATGTGGGTTCCATACTGATGAGCTGTATTCGAGTATTGGTCTAGCAAATGTTTTTTATGCTCTAGTTATTAGCGTAATTCTGACATGCCGCAGATTGGTACCACTCCATGGACTGAGGGTTGGGGACCCCTGTTCTACACTACTAAGGTCTATTCCCCTTTTAACCAATGTTTTTAATCTCCTTTCCACAACAGTAATTCTGCATTCTCATTCCATAGAATAGGCTCGATTCTTACTGGATTATGTTTAGGTTTCCTTACACACACAGAGAGAGGGGGGGTGCGGGGAAGGGAGAGGGAGGGAGGGAGGGAAGCAAAAGGTTTCTTAACCAAAAATATTTATTTGAGGATCTCAGGATCTAAGAAAGTATTTGATACTTTCTTGTGTATTGATGGTAGCATATTAGAAAAATATTGAAATAGAATCTATCCAGACCCATCTGAAGTAATTGCCTAAGAAACATAGAGGGGATGATTCTGTTGTATATGAGATTAACTATAATGCAAAAGTAGCTCATAGAGGGGAAAATATATTGTTCCTATTATCTAAACTTTAGTCACTTTAGTCAACCTCCATTGAATTTTTTGACTCAGATAGTATTTACCTGAATATTGGATAACAACAACTACATTTTTAAATGTAGGACTATTTTTGCTTTCTATTTAATTTCAGTAAAACATGTATAGAAATTATTTTGTATTTACCAATTTAAAAAGCCCAGAATCAATTCTGCCTAGAAGAAACATTAAATATGAAAAGCTTAATATAAGAATATTGCATTGATTATAATTTTTCTGTACAATTTAGTTTACTATATACATCGTATATAGTTATTGGAACTGTAACAATCAGATTGGATCATCTTTCATATTTGATGACAATCAGTATGTTAAAAGACTATATAGGAGAGGAAAATGCTTTTGTATGTGTAAAAAGAATTTTTTTCCTCTTTTGAAATTGAAATATTCTTTTCTGAAATAACTGGCTTTGAATAGCGAATTGGGAAAACGCCATGCTTAAATTCATAAACAGAAAATGTTCTGAGTTTTTTATGAACAGCAAATGCTCTATTCCAATCTAAAATCAAAACCAAACAGATCCATGGTTGGAACAAAGAAAGTGTACAGATATGTAACCTGGCCTTTATAATCAGGTGAAGCAAAAATATCCACATTTTAGCTTCAAGCAATAAAACATGCATATTATTGGTAGCAAGGAGTATGTTTGGCAAATAACGCAATACTTTTAAATGATTCTTGAAGGCCAAAATTAATTAGGACTTACTTTGCCAGTACATTTCAGCCAACCATGCAAATTGAAAAAGGACGTGCAATTTTAATTAATTTCCAAAATAATTATGTACTGCCCTTCATTGTACTTGATGCAACCAAAATTAATAGCAAAACAACTTTAAATAAACTGAGGGAGAACTTTTTCGTTTTTTTCAAGAACCAGGATTTTTTAGGAATCTGTCAGTTCTCAAAGGGGACACTCCATCACTGCTGTTTCAAAGCTAAAATAGCTTTTTACTGACAGCAAATGATACCAGAGATACATAAAAGCGACTTCATGCACAGATAATATTAATGAGAAGGTAGGTAAAGGTGGGAATACCTAAACCCTAATATAACTACAAACTCTTCTCCACTGAGCAGAGAATGGATATAGAGAGCTGGATTAGCCTGGTCCAGAAATAATTGCAGCTGGGATATCAGCCAGAGGCGCTAAAAGTTATTTTGTACCATGCTGGCCCCACAGCAAGATGCTTAGCAATTATAGGGAACTACAACGAGCCATAGTCCAACCAGCTGTAGCAACTCAAATAGCTATTAAACAGAAAATTATGATGACTGTTATGTGCACTGGATTAATGCACAATAATTATCCTTTGAATGGAAACTACAGTAGGCGATTGTTAGCCTGGAAGTATGAACTAAAGCTAATTGGTCTATGATTCAAGTTGAACTATGGTTAATTCTAGTAAGGGCAGATGGATATATAATCACTGGCTGACTGTTTTTATAACTTCAGTTATATACAGGCAAGCCTGTTTTATATAAGCACTAACAGAGAATAAAAAACAGTATTTGTTTCAGGAGTGTCTTATATAATAGTAGATGCATAGTGCAGATAATTATTAGAAATATTTAATATGAGAAGCCTCATATTTCCGTAAAAGTGCTACAGATTTTTTTTTTCAAGCTATAATACAGTTGCACTGTATGTGGCATGTGTTTCTTCCTATATATTTATATTTTTAATCATCAGAGTATTGTGAACTTCCTCTCACTACATAGCCATTAATATCCACATTATCTTGATTACATCTTTTGTATAAGAAAGATATACTGACAAGTTATTTGTGATTCACATAACTGTATAGGAGTAGACATGAATTATCTATCGAGAAACAAAATAATGGCAGGTATATAATGTCCAAATAATAAAAGCTACTGATATTCAGACTTTATTTATTTATGAATAGAGCTTTAAATGGCTCAGTCACCCCTGGGACCTGTTTAATGTTTAAGTCTTTTCTTCAGTTAGAGTGTCCATATGTTCTGCTTCATAAGAAATCTCCTATTTGCAGATATTTTCTATTTGAAAGACTATTCAGTCCAATCTAGTTTAACAATAGATAAAGGAGAAAAAGAGACTTTGTTAACACAAAGACATCAGAATTAGCAGGTATATAATTAATCTTGGTATATATTTTATTTATTATATTTAACTTAAAATAATTATTTAACAGTATGACAGACCTTGTTAAGGGTTAATAAATGCAAATTTTATATAAAACTTATATCCTCTTTTGATGATGTTCCCTCATTTTATCCCTCTTTATTCTTTAAAAATAATTAGAATGTAGTCTGTACAATATTAACTATTTGCTTTGTCCAGTATTAATAATTCAATTCAATTATATCATAGTATGTTATGTTGCATATTATTAATACTATATTATATATTATATTATACCACTACAATACTAATACATTAGTATAGTATCAGTATACTATAGTATTTTTAAGAAATCTCAAACCCTGCAGAATCAAATAAGCTTTATTTTATATTGAACTAACTCTAGAATAATTAAGAAGATCTTTAAGAATGAGTAGTTCTCTTCCTAAATAGATTATTCAACATTTGAACAGAATTAAAATTGCCACACAACAATACATTGGGTATTCAGTTCTAATGTGTACAGTGAATATTCTTCCAAGTAAGTTTCAACTGCATGTATATCGACCTTTGAAGAAGTTTTTTGACTGGAGGGGGAACTCATATCCAATCACACATGCATAGAATAACTCAATTCATGTGATCTTCCATATTCAATTCCACCAAGAATCGCAGAGTAAAATTTTTATCTTATCTTCCACATTTTTGGTATATAATTTTTGTTGTTGATTTTTTGTTTATCGATTGCCATTTTAAAACTGGATAATGTGCTGTTGTTTGAGATGAAATAAAAATCGAATAATGCAATTTTTCCTCAAGAACCTAATAGAAAAGTTCGATGATTGTAGTGGTTAAGATGGTGAACTACTGCACTAGATTCTGGGTGACCATATTTACTAAGCCTCCTTTATCCTCCTTTAGGTGCAGCTAATGGTTGGGTGACTGTCAATCCAACCCACCTCTCAGAGTTGTTTTGGGGTAATCAGAGGAGGGATCATGATGTTCATTGCTTTCAATGGCACAAAAATAAAGGCAGAACAAATATCAAGTAAATATTTTTTAAAAAAGAAACAGAACAAGTCACAAAGTAAAATGCCTTTCATGCCAAATTAATACTTTGCTAAGATTATGATTTTTAAAACTTTAAATAGTTGTTATCTGATGCATTGCCTTTGCTAAATTAATGTGACAGTTTTAATCTTAATAACAAGGGTAATGTTCTGTATGCTACAATACTATGGAAAGATCTATTTGATAGCTAGTTTTCTGCATATTTTTATATGGAAATCACCCAAATCAAATTATCTCAAGTAGAAAAAGAAATTTCAGCAGAATACTATTTTCAATATAAATCATTATCCCCTCTAGTCATAATACAGGCACATCAGTGTTTCTGTATTTATATTTTTTCATTAAACATAAAATGATTAATTCCAAAAGATAATTTACTTTTCCCCATCAAAATACCAACACGGAAATTAAATATTCTAGTGCTTAGTGATATTAAAGACTCATTTACTGAGAGAAGATTATTGTTTTGTGTGCATCATATTAAGTACATGCAGCTGGTATAGTTCTGCAGTATTTTTAATAGCTTATGTATAATTGTTTGTCTTTTGCTAAGTTTTACAGAGCAAATCTCTCTCTCTCTCTCTCTGTCTCTCTCTCTTTCTCTTCACACATACAACTATTTCAGAAATAAGTAGAACTGTATCCAAACATTTTTAAATTTATGTTTATATCTTACACGGAACTAATCAAATCAAGTAAATATGATTTTAGCTTCTATATATAGTTAAGATTAGAAGTATATGTATTTAAATAAAGTTTCATTCTAAAAGTATTGATCCAAAATCAATATTAAAGCAAACTATTATTAGAACAATTGAAGAGTTACACAAAATATTCCAGCCCAACATTTCAGAAAAGCAAAATCAATTAAAAGGAAAAACCTATGGATGCTATATATAGTACTACTAGTAGTATTTTTTTATTTTACATGCATTTATACCTAAGTGCAATACAAATAGACTACCTTTCATCTTCAGCAAACACTGTTTTATGGAATGTGGGAATTATCCACGCTCATAGCAATTGCTTCAACTGATATAGAAGTGATGTAATGTTGCATCAAAAATATTAAGCTTAGTGGAAACAAGTACACAAATAAGTCCTGCATTCCCATTCTGGAAATTAGGTTTTAGCTATAAAATCACATTTTCTCTATTTTATAAGATATATACTAATACTTAGGTCAATAGAAAATAGGAAACAGTTTAATTTTTTGAGAATCTTGGAGACACTGTGATATTGCATTCAATAGTCAGTGGAAACCAAGTAAAACAAATGGTGGGAAGCTTTGCATATCCAGGTCTCATTTTATGCATATAACAGCCAGTTAAAGATAGATTTTTTAAAAAAAACCTGCTATTTCGATTAGACTTTTTACTGCAATACAGAAATTCTGATGCACTGATCACTATTGTGGAAGATAGATAAACTGTTCGGGTGTTAGGAGTAAATGGTGATCTGCTTCAAGGATATACTGGTACTCCTTGTCTCGCAGAGATGCATCCAACTGACTCAGCATGGGAAAGTGATTTGAAAAGACACATCAAGACAGGATGATCTGCTTTCACTGGCTAGTCTACTTCTCAAGTTTCAGAGAAGCACTGGGGTTGTATTGCCCACATATTAGAAGACTCACTAGACTTCACTTTATAGGGATGCTTTAAAAAAGCACTTAAGCAGATATGTGTTAAGGCAAAGTTATTGTTAGTCACAAAGTATGTAGCTTTTTTTCCTTAACTCATTCTATCTAAGGGAACCTCAATGGGCAAGGCCAGTCTGAGTTACGTCATTGCTTGTGAAAATAATATTCCAATTTGCAGAGCTGTGACCAATTACTTTTAGTCCTTACAAACACTCAAGTCCTAAAGATCATGAGAGCTGCTGGTAATAACAGGTACTGCATACAAGAACTCTGATGAGTCTTAATTGAAATCTTTCTTTAAATGGCAATTTACATAGATCTGCAATGATTCTTTGGAGTTTGCAGGCACATTGCATCAGACATAGGAACTAGAAACTAGTGCTCTTTCCAGGCTATCAATCCAAGATGATATACACATGGGATGAAAAAACAAATAGCGCTAATTTATGCAAGCTTCTGTGTTCATTCGATGGATATATGCAGTTAAGTCTGACACAAGGCAGAACTTAACTCCATATAAATTATAAATTAGTTTTGTTGATTTGTGTACTACAGTTTGATGATACCACATCCTCAGACTACTTTTTTTTGACGATTGGATTCCATTATTGAGTTGACAGGGACCGTTTAAGCCAATCCTCTCATTAGTTGAAAAATTCAAATTAAAGCATCTTAAGCCTGTGTAGGCTTGGCCTGACCACCCAACCAAGGAGAACCATTACTCCCTGAGAACTGATGTCATTGTCCAACTGCTTTTATTATTGGGAAGGAGTTTTTCCTCCTAATGTTCAATCAGAATAATATTACAATTTCTTCCCTTGCCATTCAGGTATCAGCTACATTCATTGTCAAATGCCTATTCAATTTTTTTTTTCATAAAATTCTCAGCAATAATATTGTATTAAATGCAGAAGTCAAGCATAAAACCAGCTAGTGTATATTACTACCAAGTCCATAAAAATGCCAAAGTAACAAGAATATAACTAACTAAAAGCGATATAAATCATATCTAATATAAAGGATGCTAGAAACAACTTACCTTTGTCTTTTTCACTGACATCTTTTTATTCAAATAATATATAACTGATTGTACAAGAGAGACTCAAATGTTATTTATTTTTCCACTGTTCAAATATATATTGAAAAGCTACCTAGTCTTATAAGTCTTCCTTCTCTGTCTTGAAGGACTAATAAGAAAGCTTGGCTACTCAAAGTATCTCCCAAAGAAAGAAGAATTTGAGCAACATAAAATTATTTTAGAAATAATTAAACATTTGAAAAAAAGTTTTCCACAATTTTCAGTTATTTGCTGATTGTAATTGGAGGTCAACATTACAGTTTGGCCTATCCATCCAGCACCAGCAGTCAGCTAAAGCTTAATATCAGACCTCACTCTGCTGTCCTTGTTACAAACCACCATACATTTGATTTGTGTTTTTTAAATGAAATGCAGCTGGATGAGGTTAACATTATGGATAAAGTTAGCACAAGCCATGTGCATACACCTGCATATCTGAAGTGAATTAGCTTCCCCCTTTCCTAGTACATACAGTTTTCAGAAATTGTTTGCAGCAAAAACAGATGGACTTTCTATTCTGCCTCCCACTTATCATAACACTGTAATCTAGACATTAACTATGTTTAGCCTAGCAACACATTCATTTTGTCATCATAGGTTATAAAATTGCACTAAAACGCCAGTATATAACCTGCAGTACCAATGGTGGAAAAAGAAGTTGTTTTTTAAAAAAACTGTAGCAAAAGGAAAATGTCATAGTCTTTATGCTTCTTCCAAGCCCTTCTCTTTCTCCATTCTTTAAATTGTTTCTTCTCCATTTTTTAAATACTTAGCATCTATAGCTCAATAAAAAATGTGTATCTCAAAACAAAACTGCCAATAACTGAAATATATATTACTGGTAGTAGTTGCTTATGTATGTTGGATATTATGAAGCTGACATCACAACCTGGAAGCATTTTAAAGTTTTGTTAGGGAACAATAATGACAATGTATAAGCAAATGTTTTCAATCAGTAAACTCCATCATTGTGGACAATAGTTCCATTACTAGAAGCTTTTGCTCACACATTAAGAAAAGGTCCCCTCAATCCAGTCAATTAAATCTGGTCATTTACGAGAGTTCATACAATGGATCAAGGACAGGAAATCAGACAATAGAAGTTACTTATTGCAAGGTTTTGTCATACTAAGAGAAAGAACTTCCCTTCAAGCCATATGTTCCTCGGGATAAGGGAATTTGTGGTGTGACCTTCTATATTATTAGAACACGTATAATACAATGGGTAAATATATGTCATTCAATTATACTGATGAACACAGCAGACATCTGCTCTAGTAAAGGTTATACTCTGCTTTACATATTTATGATGTGCTATAATTAAATCAGGTACTATCTAATAAGATTATACTATATTATTGCAGTAATCCAAGTGTTTACTAATAATAGAAAATTACTTTGTCCTTATTTTGTAAGACGAAATCCTGAAAGTAAAAAAGATAGAATACACTGAAAGAATTATATTCTAGACAGATAGAATGCATGTAATCATTTTCATCTTCTAACCATAAAAGTAACAGAAATATTCCTCCTGTTGTAGACTATGCAAACATTGATTTTTTAAAATGAACTTTAAATCATATTAGATGACTATCAATAATACTGAAAAATGTATAACAAATATGTATAAATTCAAATACAAGAAAATATAATACACAGTGTGCTTTCACATTTTCATCATACAATTTTCAAGTAAATTTTATAATTTCATATCTATAAAGTCTTTACTAGTTGTCCATCAATTTGAATTCATGCCTACTTTGACTGAATGTAATGTACATATAAGGAATATTCAAATTTTAATCCAAATCTAGTTCTTAGATCTATTGGGATTTTTTCTATTTATTGGATATCAGCTTCATGGTTATGGAGTACTCATCTTTAGAACATCAACCCTTCAGAAGTAAGATTAGGTCTGACTTTGCTTGTCTTCCCAAAAGCTCCAAGACCTGGTATTGTCGTTGTGCCTGGAGATCCAGTTATGGTTTGGAATCCGCTAGATCATTATATTAATTGATCCATGACTTGTACTTGCCTGCTTATTGTGTTTTATGTTTTAATTTGCTTTAAATTGGCTTAATTGGGTTATTGTTTTGGCTGATATCTCTACTGGTGGGATTTCTGTGCATGTGTGTGTGTGCGTGCATGCGTGCTTGTTTTAATTATGTGAACCACCCACAGTCACAAATGTGAGGTGTCTGACTGTACAAATGGAATGAAATGAATGAATAAAACTAATATATATGTGTGTTTGTGCATGCGTGCGTGTGTGTCTCTGTGTGTCTGTGTATGTATATGTATACACACACACACACACACACACACATGGTATTCAGCTTTGTTTGGGTACTTTCCTACGTTGTTATAGTTGTGCTTTTAAAGTTGTAGCAACGTTTCGGCAGAATCTCATCTGCCATAATCAGGCTTCTGTATTGTGTTCGTCTGTGAGTCAGACTTTCACAGCCGTTTCTGTTTTAAATTTGGGGCTAGCCTACTGCTGTGCCAGAATGGTTTTTTCTTCATCCTGATTGGTTGGGAGTCTTGGTCTGTGTTTATTGGTCTTGGAGTTTGCTGTGTTCTGCTTGATTGGTGTTTCTAATATCTTCTGTCAGTTTTTATAGCTTTTTTTTTGTCTTGATTGACTGGCAACATTGTGTTTCCTGTATTGGAGGCTTTTAGTGTGGCTTGGCTCCAAATAAACGGATGGCTATCGTTTATTAAGAAGCGAGGTTTCATCTGGGTGCCTGGTTGGGGTGTGCTTGAGCTGGAGGTATCGGGGGGGTCTGTTTGTGCCCAGGTGCTTGCCTGTCTTGTGGTGTGGAGATTTTTTTGTTTGTGAGTGCAGGCTTCCAAATAATTGACAGTCTGGTGGAGTCATCTCTTCTATTCATGCTTTCAGGTCTTTTTTCAATCTCTATGGCTTCTCTGATAATTCTGTAGCTGGGGTTTTCTATAGTGGCTAGGGTTTTGGTGCCATTGAAGTCGATGCTATGACCTGTGGCTTTCATGTGTTGGACTAGTGAGGAAGTATGTTCCACCTTTTTTACTGCATTTTTGTGTTCATCCAGGTGGGTACTTATTCTTCTATTGGTCTGTCCAATGTATGTGGCAGGGCATGATGCACAGTGGACTTCATATATGCCTTGGTTTTCCAGGTCAATTTTATCTTTGAGGTTTCTTAGGATGGCTGCTATTTTTCTGTCTGTTTTGAAGGCAGTCTTGATGTGATGCCTTTGTAGTATCTTACTTATTTTGTCTGTAGTACCTCTTATGTAGGACAGGACAGCTGTTCCATAGGTCTGTTCATCTTCTAGGTCTCCATTATGTCTCAGTGTGTTTTTGTGGATCAGGCCAGTGATTTTGGTTTTGTGGAAGCCGTTAGCTGTCAGTACTTTAGTCAGGGTGCATAGTTCAGTCTTTATGTGTGTCTTGTCTGCCAGGCGTTTCGTTCTGGCAATTAGTGTTTTGGCCACAGAGTTTATCTGTGCTGGGTGGTGGTGGGATTGGGCATTGAGGTAGCAGTTGGTGTGTGTTTTCTTCTGGTATATGGTGTGTCCTAGTGTGTCATCTGTTTTTTTGTAGATTAGTACATCTAGGAATGGTAGTTGTTTGTTTGTTTCCGTTTCCATGGTGAATATGTTCTGCATTGATGTGTCTTCTTTTTTATTTTCACTCAAGAAAAAAGCCAGTTCTTTCTCCATCTTCTGTATGAAGTCTTTTTCCTTTAATATCATACTATTTAACATCCATCTAGATCTTATTCTTTGTCCTTTCCATTTAATTGTCATTGGATTGTGATCTGCCCAAGTACTTGTTTCAATATTTATTTCTTGGATATTAGCTGACAATTCTGTTGACATCCATATTATATCTATTCTGGACCATGATAAATGTATGTTTGAATAGAAGGTGTATTGTTTAGTCTTAGCATTTCTTTCTCTCCATGTATTTTTAAATTTCTTTCATTTATCATTTAAAAAAAAAGATTTAGGGAGAGTCTTTCTGTTTTGCTTTGTTGTTTTCTATGCTGTATAGTCCAATTTATTGTCTACAATTCCATTAAAGTCTCCCATCATAACTATATTAGCATAGTCTAGTTCGATTATTTTCATATGTAATTTTCTATAAAATTCTTCTTGATTGTCATTCGGGGCATAGATTGCAATCAGGAGTGTTTTCATATTATTGTCCATTATTTCCACCATTAGTAATCTTCCATCGTCATTGGTATGGATAAATTTTGGTGGGATAATATCTTTAATGTATAACACTACTTCACTTTTCTTGCATTGTGTCAAAGAAGTAAATATTTTCCCTAATTTTGGTTGTATCAACAGTTGTTCACGTTGCTTTTTAATATGTACTCCTTGTAGGCAGATTATATCAAATTTTAATTTCTCTAATTTATTGAAAGTTTTCCTTCTTTTAACAGCTGAGTTAAGTCCATTTATGTCAATTGTAATCAGTTTTTTCTCTTCCATGATTATCTTTTATAGTTGGGTTTAGCAGCTCTCGTAGATCTTGGTTCACGTTGTTCTTTAACTTCCACCTTTCCACCTACTGCACCTTATTCTTTTTCAGTCGCTATTTGGCAGTCCTCTTGGAATTCAATTAGTGACATTTCTTTTTCTGCCTCCTCCTCTTTCCCTCCAAAATATTCTGTATAAAATAATTCAGCTTTCTCAATTGAATCAATTCTATGTCTCTGTTCTTGCCATGTGAAAATTAAACCTTCTGGAATCAGCCATCTATAATTCACCTCTTTTTAAAGTAGAATTTTTGTCAGAAATTGTTATTCTCTTCTCATCTCTCTCACTCTTCTGGGTATTTGTTTCAGGACCACAATCTCCTTATCTTTATATTTATTTATTTATTTTTTATTTTATTTTATTTTATTTATTTGTCAATTGTTTACGAGATAAGTAAAAGTGTATACATAATTATGAATACATGAAATGAGTACATATAAGAAAAATAAAAGAAAAATAAAAGAAACAATAGGACAGGGACGGTAGGCACGTTGGTGCGCTTATGCACGCCCCCTACAGACCTCTTAGGAAAGGGGTGAGGTCAATAGTAGACAGTCTAAGGTTAAAGTTTTTGGGGTTTGGGGAAGAAACTACAGAGTCGGGTAGAGTATTCCAGACATTGACCACTCTGTTGCTAAAGTCGTATTTCCTGCAGTCAAGCTTGGTGCGGTTAACCTTGAGTTTGTATCTGTTGTGTGTTCTTGTGTTGTTATGGTTGAAGCTGAAGTATTCATTGACAGGTAGGACATTGCAATGTATGATTTTATATACCATGCTTAAATCAGACCGAAGACGGCGTAATTCAAGGTTTTCTAGTTCTAGAATTTCAAGTCTGGTGGCATAAGGTATTCTACAACGAGTAGAGGAGTGGAGAACTCTTCTTGTGAAATATTTCTGGACTTTCTCAATTGTGCTAATATCAGATACGTAATGTGGGTTCCAGACTGATGAGCTGTATTCGAGTATTGGTCTAGCAAATGTTTTGTATGCTCTAGTTAGTAGTGTGATATTACCAGAGAAAAAGCTACGTAAGATTAGGTTAACAACTCTTAATGCCTTTTTGGCTATGTAGTTGCAGTGGGCACTAGCACTTAGATCATTAGAGGTGAGTATTCCAAGGTCCTTTACAGAGCTTGGATCATCAACAAGATCTTGACTATTCAGCTTGTATTTTATTTTCGGATTTTTTTGCCAATATGTAAGACAGAGCATTTATTTGTTGAGATTTGAAGTTGCCATTTGTTTGACCATTCTGATACATAGTCAAGATCTTCTTGAAGGGTAGCAGTATTGTCTGTGGTATTGAACAGCTTTACATCATCAGCGAAAAGAACGCAGTTGCTCTTAATATGATCACAGAGGTCATTTATGTAGAGTATGAAGAGAGTTGGTCCTAGAACACTGCCTTGGGGGGACACCACTATTGACAGGTACAGAATTTGATAGGACACTCCCAATTTTGACCATTTGTTGTCTGTTTGACAGGAATGCTTCTATCCAGTTATGCAGTTGTCCAGAGATACCATAGGATTTTATTTTTAGTAGTAGTTTGTCATGTACCACTGAATCAAAGGCTTTACAGAAGTCTATGTAGATTGCATCTATTGTTTTGCCCTGATCAAGTTGTGTAGTCCATATGTTTTTGCAGTGTAAGAGTTGCAGATTACAGGATAGCTTTTTTCTGAAACCAAATTGTTTATTGGAGAGTAGGTTGTTTGTCTCTAAGTGGAGGATGATGGATTGGTTAATAATTGATTCCATGACTTTACAGGTGACGCAGCATAAGGAGATTGGTCTGTAATTTTCAACTAGGCAAGGGTCTCCCTTTTGAAGATGGGGATGACTGTGGCTTGTGACCATAGGTTAGGCAAGGAACTGGTCCTGAAAGATTTTTCAAAGATTATGCTTAGAGGTTCGGCTATGGCAGTGGATAACTTTTTAAGAGATAGGCACATATTCCATCCGGTCCAATAGATAGGGATGGTTTTAGATTGCGTAGTGCTTTTTCAACATTGTCTTCTGTAAAATCGATATGTATTAGATCACTGTAGTTATCTGTGGTTCGGCTAGGAAATGCTGGGCATGATCCATTGCTGTTTACAAATACTGAGCCAAAAATGTGTTAAAGATGTTGGCTTTAATGGTGTCGTCGTTGCAGTCTTTACCATTAGGTCCTATCAG
The DNA here is from genome assembly GCF_049901715.1 of Pseudonaja textilis. Classification (NCBI taxonomy): domain Eukaryota; kingdom Metazoa; phylum Chordata; class Lepidosauria; order Squamata; family Elapidae; genus Pseudonaja; species Pseudonaja textilis. The sequence goes on from NC_141992.1 coordinate 59,711,045, forward strand.
GGGTGGGATGGACCTTGAATCTTTTAGTTTGTTGTTTACAAAATTGTAAAAAGCATTGGTGGAATTGGTGCTTAGAAGGTTTTCCTCTTGTTTAATATGATAATTGGTGCATTCGGTCTTTATTTGGTGGCATAAATTTTTGTATCGGCTTTTGAAATTGGCAACGTGACCAGATTTGTTTTTCCGCCAGAGTGATCTCTTTTTGGATTGAAGTTTCCTTATTGTTATGGGCAATCTGTTTTTTTGTTTTGTTTTGGGAGTAGTTGTTGGTACATATAGTTTGATGACTCTTTTGACTTCAAGTAAAAATATGTTGTAATGGTCTTCAACAGTATTGCATCCATTGAATAGAGATTGCCAATCAAGGGATGAGAGATCGTTGTTTATAAGATCATAGTTGCCTTTTTGAAATTATAATTGGGGATCACAACATTGTGGTGTTTTTGTGTGGACGTATGTTGAGACAAAAGTCAATCATATTGTGGTCACTGCTGGAAAAGGGTTCTTTAGTTTGTATTCCATAAATTAAATTTAAACTATTGCAGAAGATGAGATCGAGGCAGTTGTTTAGTCTAGTGTTGTTGGATACTAGCTGTTCCAGTCCCAGATTTGTAACAGCATTGTAAAAGGTTGCATGTATGGTTTCAGTTGTACATTCATTTAGGGTCCAGTCAATATGAGGCAGATTGAAATCACCAAGAAAGATAAAGGGTATGGGCAGGATCCTGCCCATGTTAGTAGTGTATTTAGCTTGTTTACATGTTCAATGTCATAATCAGGTGCTCTGTAACATAGTAAGAATCGAATTGTGATATTTAAGGATAGTTCACAGATAATGGTCTCAGGAAGAGCAAGCTCCTGGGTAACTTGGATATTTTTTAGATGTAAGGACTTTTTGTAGAAGATAGCAACACCACCTCCTCTACGAATTTCACGATCTGATCGGTAAACATGATAGTCTCTTACTGTGGTAATGGAGTCGGGGAGAGATGCATTGAGCCATGTTTCACAGACAAATATAATGTCGAATTTAGCCATATTTAGTAGGAGGAAAAATTCAGGTATTTTATTTACAAGGCTTCTTGCATTGAGTAGCTTGCATTTAAGGCCAGCAGTAGTTGGAGTTGAGGTAGTTAGGGGCGTGCATGCCTAGTCTTGGGTGATGGTGGATTGGTTGAGGTAGGGTTGTGGTTGAAGGTTAAAGCTGAGTTGTGGGATGTGTGACTTACTTTTGATACAGTCAGCATGGTAGTCAATGTACAGGTCCTTCTCCCCATTGTCGAGACGTTTTTTGAGTTCAGTGCGGAGTACACGGGAGCGGGCACGTTGCTGTATGGTTAGGTCAGGGCGACAACGGAGGTTCTTATGGTTGGTGTTGGTTTTGGCGAGTGAATTTATAGTGTAAATGAATTTGCGTTTGCTTGATTCATTTTTGCAAATGACCCTGCAGAAGCGTGGGGTCACAGAGCCGTCACTGTTTTTGAGCTCTCGGCCAATGCGGGAAATGTCAAGTATTTCATCAGGGGAGATGGTTGATGCTTGATAATCACTGATGATGTTTCGGACAGTTGTGATGTCATCATTATCATTGATGCCCTCTAGACCAAATAAGATGGCATTTGGACGTTTCCGTTCACGCTCAACAGCCTCTCTGATGAGGATTGGGATATCAATATTTGTCTGGGTTATGTTTTTTTTTGTGGATTGGGTTGTGGATTGGGTTGTGGTTGTTGAGTAGAGATGTGGTTTGTAGCTATTGGGTGTTCAGGTTTTTGCATTGTGTCTTTTTTTTTGAGGTTGGATAATCTTTCTATTAAGGCATCCAGGGATGCTACTTTGGTGTCAAGGGATGTTAATCGTGTTTCAATGGTATCGACTCTTTCCAACAGATCCAGTATGGGTCTGCATGAATTGCAGAGAAATGGAAACTCATTGGATGATTTTAGGTATTGAATCAATTGCTTGGGTAATCCCAAGCAGTCATGATGAGCGTATTTGTTACACAGAGAACATTTGATGGAGTTTTCATTATCCTTTAGAGTTTTGTAGCATTTAAGGCATGTGCAGGAGTCTTGTGGTTCATTGTTGGGGATTAAATTTTCTTTAGGTTGTGGTTTGGCATTGGATTTTTTTCTTGGCATGGTAGGTTTGTTAAGATAGTACGTTGATTGAATTAATTAATGGAACAATTTTGGGTAATCAATATAGCCAATATCACACCAATCAATCAATTGCAGTAATCTCTCTAGTCAGATAATTTCCTAAGCAACAATCAACCTAATCAATTAATTACACTAACTACTAATCAATTAATTACACTAATCATTAGTCACACTGTTCAATTAAATTCACTAAATCACTGATTTTACTAATCAATTAAATTACATGAATCTTGATCTTTAAAACTAGTCAATAATCACACTCTTTGCACTAAACACTCTAATCACAATAATCAATTAATACAATAAATCAATTAAACCATTAATAAAATATTTTATAGAAATTGATTATCTAATCATTGATGTAGATGATGAGGTAGAAAAGTTGTAAGTTTTGAGGTAACGAATTAATGGGTGTTTGATTAAAGTAATGAGGTAGTATTGAGAGTCTTTAAGGAAAGGGTTGTTTGTTTTTCTAGCAGCTGTGATAGACTGGGTAGGAGGAATTTATTGCTCTGAATGCTGCTGTTATTGCTCTGTAAACAAAAGGCTGTAACAGGATGTTCAAAGCACGCTGGGTTTTTGAAAGAGAGCAAAACTCTCTGAATTAAAACACTTTAACTACAATCAGTGTGTCTCTGAATAAGATTGTTTTGTAATAGTTTTCTTCAAGTTGAATAGTACTAAAAAAATAAAAAATAATACAGTCCAGAAATTTGGGTTAACTAATCCAATCTGTCCTTTACTTTTAAAGTTACTTCTAGTTGCAATACCTTTTTTTACTAAATCTGACAGTCACTCCAGATCATTAATCACAGTTATTTTCCTCCTTTGAGTCCCACTTTCCGAGGAAAATTCCACTGTAGAAATTTGAGTGCTTCTAACCAAGACTAAGCACGCTGTTACAAGATCTTTCCTTTCTTTTCACTTCTGTCTTAGCTGACTTACTGATTTTGATTTAGCTATGCAGGCAATTCTCCTTTTAGTTCGGATGGAGGGGTTTTCTTTGTGTCAGTCAAGGAGCCTGTTCTCTCCTCTCAACAACTGAAGCCTTCCTCTGCCGTTCAGGGTAACTTTTGGCTCCTAAGAGCCTCGGGGCTTTCTCCTCCCTCCTTGTTTCTCCCTGCCAGCTGTCCGATGTGGCTCCGGGGAAACTGTGGGGGGGAAATTAATGGAAACGCGTTGTCTGGCGTGGAAGATACTTCTATCAGCTGTGTGAGGGATTTAAATGAAGGTACGTTGTTTGCATTCCTTGGGCTCCAAGTGATCCAGTTCAAGAGCTCCACCAATGTGGTTAATAGGCTCGATGGAAGAGCTTCACTTCTCTGGGGAGGGAGAGGAGGACTCCGGATCAATTAGCAGGAGCTATGCTAGTATTATTTGGGCTCCACAGCTTCAGAATCCAGCGTTTTTGGGCTTGTTTTTTTGGGATCAGGTTTACTCACGGTTACTGATGCAAGCAGCAGCTTTAAAAGTGATTTCTGGTTCAGGTGGTGGCTTTATAGGGAGATAGTGCTCCAGGAGTGAGAGCTTCACCTTCCTAGCATCTATTTCAATGTTTTCTCTCTTGCCACTTGCAATATTTGCGTTTTTATGGCTTTCTTTGTAAATCTGATGTGAACCTCTCTTGGTAAGCTATTTCTGATTGCAAATCTTGTGAAAACTCAATAAACCTCATCTATTCCATCCATCATCTTCTCTTTGGTTATTTCCAGAGCTTCAGGCAAAATTTCTATCATTATCTCAGCTAGGTTTTGTCCCTTTTCTTCCTCTATGTTTTGGAATCTGAGATAAAATTCTGATCTGTCCATCTCCCATCTCAACATCCCACTTTTATCTTGTTCAACCACAGTTAATCTGCTATCAATATCTCCAATCTTTTTATCTCTTTGTTTATCTTCTTCAATTTTTTGGAATCTCTCATCATACTTCATCATCATTTGTTGAATGTTCTGCACCTTTTCATCAGTTTTTCTGTTCTTTGTTCAATGTTCTCTATTCTCTTTTCAATATTCTCTGTTCTTATTTGTATACTTTGAATTCCTTGCATAATCATCTGCAGCATCACTTTTTCCTGTTCTTTTTCTTCCTGTAACATCGTCTCTATAGAGCGTTGTCCTCCAGATGGTGAAGAGGAAGAAGTAGAAGTTGAAGGACCAGGTGCTGTTAGTTTCCTACCCATTTCAGACAATTCAAAATCTTCAGATTCTTCTAGATTCTTCTTAATCCACTTGTGAAATAATCAATTGTAATTCCAAGTAAAAATAGTGGGAAAGAAGAAGCCAAATAATAACAGTAATAATAATAAAAAAAATTCTTCAGGTTCTTGCATACCTTAATCCAAACAATTGGTTAGATAGCAGTAAAAACTCAAAAATGGAAGAAAAAAACCATAAACAAAAAAAAGGAAAAAAATTGTTAAATCCTGGAAAAGGCAGAAAAATAGAAAATAAAAAAATAAAGAAGAAAAAAAAGAAGTTCTTCAGGTTCTTCAATACCTTTATCCAATTAAAAAGTTTCAAGTATAAAAGGATGCATAAAAAAAAGAAAGCCACAAATACAACAGAGGGAGAGAGAAAAAAGAAAAGAGACTACTCCCTTAAAAAAAAGAGGGAAAGCATTAATACTAAAATTTTCCATTTAAAATAAAATGTAAACGTAAAAATTAGACTTCAAAAACAAGAAAGACAAAACAAGTTCCAAAAGGCCAAAGATTCAGGTAGCTACTACAAAACGTAAGCTAGTAAGGAGGGGGTTTGTTAAAGTAAGAAATAGCCCAGCTTAAAAAAAATAAAAAGAGCACACTGCACTTTATTTAGTTATCCAAGGCTTTTGTTAAAATTTATAACTCTCTTCTCCAGAGTCTTATGTTTTTTTTTCTGTAAGCTTCAACACCAGACTCCAGCTACTGATAGAAACCCAGAAGAGCACCTGCAATAATACTCTCCCATGCTCTTCTCTCTATCTTATCAAACAGGCAATGTCCTTGAAAAGAAGTCTCAGTTCTTTCTCAGCTTTGTCTGGTCAAGAGAAAAAAAGAGATAGAATATTTCCAAGCCTCTAGTTGGCAGTGTTACAAAGTTTCTTCTGCTTTTACTTTCCCCCTCCTTTTCCAAACAAGATATAATAAAAATTAATTAAAAAGGGAAAAAGATATTTAAAAAGATGACTAGAAGGGAGTATCTAGCCTAAAATATTATAAAGTCAAAAAGGAGAGAAAGAATAGGTAGAAAAAAAAAAAACAGTCCAGTTTCAAAATATAAAACCATATATAAAAAAATCCAGCAAAGAGAAAAAAATTAAAAAAATATTACTTTGACTTCCTGTTTAAAATCACCGCTTAATCACTTCTGTCTAAAATTTTACAGATTCTTTCTTTTCCTTAGGGTGTTCTTTCAAATCTTAAAGTAATGAAAAAATTCTCACCAAACCGGCACACTTTCTCTCTCCGTTCTCTTTCAGTTCGGAGCTGTCCAAACTTCAGCAACTTTAATGGCTGCCTCTTTGCCGCTGGCAAAAAGAGCTTCTCCTGGATCTACCAGGGACTTTGCAGTATCCCTGGGAGCAACAGGATGCGCTCTTTACATTCACCGTCTCTTCGGGACGGTTTAGATCCGTTTGGACCGTCCAGGAGCAAAGATACCAGCAGCAATCTCAGACCTCCAAGATCGCATGCCGTATCGTCGTGATGCCAGCTCCGCCCTCCCCAACATTTATTTTATTTCTGACTAAATTTACAAGATAGTAATTTAATAATTTGAGGGAGGAAAAGAAGAAACATCATGATCTAAAGTATGAGATACTTCAACTTCCCCACTGATTGTTATTAGACAAAAAGAGATTTCCTTTGAAGTCAGCACTGTGACCCAGTGCTTTAGAGATTCAGATCATGACCGTGCTCAATAACATTCAGAACAATTAACTAACATTAATTATATTATGAAGCAATTATTGTTGCAGAGCTTAGGGCTTTTTAAAACATTCATTTTAAAGTTTTGCTTATAAACCAAGGAGAAGGAGGTCAAGGTAAAGCAATAGTCAAATGCCTATGGGCCATAAGGACATGTTGGTGATCCTGATGCTAAATGGTTTGCTGCCCAGCAGGATACCTGACTTAGCTCCTTCATCTAATCTTAACAGTTGAAGTTGGAGTCTCCTTGCCCTTTTGTGTTGGATTAGTTCAGTCCAGGAAAACTCAGAAATTCATAGCCTCAATGTTGACTTTTAATTTACCCCAAGTAATCTCTAACCTGACACATTCAGGACTTTTTCCTTAGAGCAGCTGCTTGATTATTTGGATGTGTAGGATGTTAAGCTTATCCATTTCTCAGTCAGGTAAGAATGACAGCTGAAATCTTCATGGGGCAAAAGGGCCATCCTAAATGACAAACCCATCCTAAATGGATATATAGGAATTCTGGAAGGCATTTGAGCCAGAGGTGGTATTCAACTGGTTTGGACCTACTCGGGTGAACCAAACTGGTAGTGGTTATTTGGCGCAGGTAGCCAAACCAGTGGCGACCCCTGGCTGGCCATGCCCCCAGCCTGGTCGCCCAGTCACTCACTTGCGATCGTTCTCCTAGCTTTCCGTTCCCCATGTCCTCTTTCTCCCTGGGGGAAAGAAAGAAAGGCATGGACGCTGCAAGTATTGATTTCCCCGTGTGAGTTAAAGTGTCCGGAGTGATAAGGAGTGCGGTCTGACAGAGGGGGTGGGAGTGAATTGAGCTTTGGAGCACTTTTGCAATGTAAAAGAAATGCATTTTGGAAGCAGCAGGTCCTTTGAAAACTTCTCCAAGGATTCCCCATGGATGCTGCAAGTATCGCTTTCCGTGTGAGTTTAAGTGTCTCGAGTGAGAAGGAGTGCGGTCTGACAGAGGGGGTGGGGGAATCCACTCCAGCCTTGGAGAAGTTTAAAGGAGTTGCTTCCAAAATGCTTGTCTGTTAAGTGTCTGTGTGTGTTTGTATGAGAGATGAGACAGAGACAGACAGACAGACAGACAGACAGACAGACACACACACACACACACACACACACACACACACAGAGGAAGGGAGAGAAAGAAAGAAAAAAATAGGGAGAGATAAAACTCTGTGCTATTATTTTTAATTGTTCCATTATTTATCATGTGTTAATATTTTACACTGTCCCTACAACTAGAGTGATTCTACTGCCTTTCTTTTGCCCAGGGCTACCACATATTTTTCAGGGTTTACATGCATTCAATGTCAATAGTCCAGAGCATAAAATACACATGTGTTTAACAAGAGTTGAAAGAGACCTTGGAGGTCTTTTAGTCCAACCCCCAGCTCAGGCAAGAAAACTGAGGATGCCAAACTCTGAGTAGAAATCCTGGGAAAGGTGTCAGAACAATACTTAGAAGGGATCTTGGGGAAAACCCTATACCATTTCAGGGAAATGGCTGTCCAGTCTTTTCTTGAAAACTTCCAGTGATTGAGCACCCAGAACTTCTGGAGACAGGCAGTTCCACTGGTTAATTGTTCTCACTCACAGGAAGTTTATCCTTAGTTTTAGTTTGCTTATCTCTGTTCAGTTTCCATCCATTGCTTCTTGTTTGCATTCTGCTTCTTTGGAAAATACATTGTCCCCCTCCTTTCTTTGTGGCAGCCCCTTAAAAGCCTGTTGCCTATCACACTCTTGGATAAAGCATGTGAGCCATTTCCTCTTTTCAACGGTCCATGAAAGTACATCTATAGTATGCAGATAATATAGTCAAAAAAGGTGAACAACATTTTTACAGAACTATAGATAAGTTGAGGCTGGGTGACAAGGAATGGCTGGGAGGGGAAGGGCCAGGTGAGGCACCCCTTAATATGAGTGACATTGAGTTGGCCACGCCCACCCAGTCACATGACCACCAAGCCATGACCACCAATTACGCCCACCCAGTCACATGACCACCAAGCCACGCCCACCAAATAAGCCACACCCACAGAACTGGTAGTAAAAAATTTTGAATTCCACCACTGACTTGAACCTCTAATTGAACTGCCAGCCAGTTCTCTCATTGGCTGCAACAGATAACCGGAATTTTCAATGCGATTATTCCTGACTGAAACTCCTTATTTGCTGATCCCAAATAGCTATTTAGAGGAAGTGAAGCAGTAGAAGTGATAACTAAAGCACTGGTCAAGAAAAATGAACCTGATAAAGCATAAGTATGGGGTCAGATTTGAGATTACAAAGTAACTCAAATTCATTAAAATCTGGATTCTTCCTAGATAGATCTGAGGTGATGACTGGAGTTATATCTTGTCAGGATATCTTTTTATCATTGCTTTTGTCCTTAGACTCCAATGAAGTGGACAGGGCACTCTCTACCGTAAGATTTACCATTCCTGTTTCCTGAGTGGTATTGATGGGTGTAATTGGGTAGCTTTAGGATGTTATCAATGCTTTGCTTTAAAAGACCTCTATCAGTGACCTTTAGGACTATTAACCATGATATTTTTCTGGACTAATTGCAGGGCTAGAGAATGGAGGAACAATTTTAGTGTCTTCATTCATTCTTTGTGGAGAGTTTCAGTCACTGTACTCTCTGCATGATCACGTTCAAGCAATTATGTAACATTTTCATGACTTCAGCCTCCACTATAACCGCTCAAAATACATCTTTGATTTGTTCATGGTTGATTATAAAAACTCATGAATAGAATCTTGAATTAGCCCAATATTGTCAGAAATACACCATATATTTTTAGACATCAATTTCACAATGTTTAATATAAATTTTGCTGTAGTAAGCATATAGCACTTGCTTTTTAAAAAAGGAAAACATCTCCAGTCACTAAAATATCTGCATTTTTCCTTTTGCAAGTTGTTTCAAGGGCCCAGTCCCTTACCATTGTAGGAAAACTGGCTAAATAAGCAGAAAATAACTGCAGCATTGGAGGAGGAAGAAAGAAGACAGAAGAGAATAAGAAAAGAAAGAGCAAAGAAATAAACATTACATTGGATCTGGTTTTCATCTTGAAGCAACTGATCAATCTGATTTTTTTTTAAACAAGTTTTATTGATTTTACCAACAAACAAACAAAACAAAACATCATTAAACATTAAAAACATAAAACCTCTTTCCATTGTAGATCCTTACAAGGCAGGTAACATATTGCTTTATATCACGTACTTATAGTTTATCCCATTTCCATATAAACATGTAAATTCCCTTTACCAAATTGCACATTGTTTCTCTTTAATCATTATTCAATCATATTTCCTTTCTGATTTATCTGCTATCCAGTCATCAACTTTATATTTTCCTCTGGCTTGTTTATAACTATTCTCATCTAGTCTTCTTCCGAGATTTTATTATTTAATTCTTAATTAAACACACACACATAAAACATAGACATAAAAACATAAAACTTTCTTCTAGAAAGTAACTTGGCCCCAGATTACCTCTTTTTGTATGGACTCAATTGTATTCACGCTCTTCTTATATACCATTACCCATGATCAATCTGATTTAAAGATGGGGATCACTGTTCTGCTTTTGCCATGGTATTTGCCATAATCAATATATAGCTATTGTTTCCCTTGATTTCTGAAAGGATTAATCAAGGTGTTTTATATATATATATGATTGGTTTTCAGTGGACAACTGAAGATTTTTCTATAGACATCTGGTAGACTACATCACCTGAATGAACTCTGACAAACCATATATATTCTCCTTCACTCTAGCTAAAAGGGAGTTCAAGTTTACTGGGCATGATTCATTCTGTGATGACCCAGGGTGGGATACAAAACAAACACAGTCACAGAAATCATGTGAAGCCCCTTTTATTTCTTCACTTTGCTTCCAAGCTCTGAATATCTTTGACTGAAGACAAAAAAAAAACTCCCACACAAACAGTGACATGAAGAAGGAAAAAAGCAACACAAACCAGGCAAGATAAGGGCTGGAGGATGTCCACAGATAACACACACTGGGGAGGATGCCAAACTCAGAGAGGAACTATAAACTAGAGATATTTACACTTTTGTTTCCAGTGTTCGCCAGTACGCAGGTCCATACTCTTATTCAGTTGTCACAGCTGTAGCCCATGAAGAGGATCAAGGCCCTCTCCTCCTGAGTAGACCATGTCTCTCCCTTATCCTCTCCTCCCTTCGTGCCCTAGGATAGATAGGGGATGGGCTGAGGTCCTCCTCTGACTGCTCAGCTGGCCCTTCCCCAGCCTCCTCCACAACCTCCGGATTCACACTTCCACTCCCTGTCAGCTGTTCCTCCTCTCCCTCAGAGTCAGTCTCCACTGCAGCATGACGCATTCTTAATAAATTCAGACTGGCTCTTGTTTGCATATTAATTCTTTTCTAAATGCTTACTATGCTGACTGCTTAATAACAGAATAATCTGTTCTATATTTTCGCTTGTTATCTACAACAATGTGAATAATCCTTACTTACTGGGGTTCTTCCCCCCTTTTTTCAAAGATCATAGAAAAAAGTTCCAAAATGGCATTTGAAAGCCCCTTCAAAACACTGTCAGATGTACTGACCTGTCAAGTTTCAAAAGACATAAATTTGTTCATGGCTGCCAGATATTCCCTAACTATCTCTTTACTTACTTTGAGTTGCAAAGTTTCAATAAGACTATTTTTTTTAAAAATCCTAAAAATCCCAGAGGGAAAAAATAATACGTCCTGTTTAAACATTTACTCAATTCTGAAGAGGTTTCTCTTTTCCAGCCATATATTGCTATAGCTGTACATAGGAGGGTTAGGGTTAAGTGTTCACATCCTGCAAACATTGCTTAATTACCTTTATTACAAGTTCCCCCTACTTGTTATTGGCAGGTGTTTAACCATTATGATTCCAAGTATAGATATCGTCCATGCAAGTTCATCACTATAGGAGTTGTACCACAATACACTGACATATCATCAAGTTGTATCATTCCTATCACCATTTGACTAAATGTAGAAGAAATGAGAAAGAATTATAAATTCAAAAATGAGTCATGGAGAGAGAGAGAATGTAAAATCTGACACTATGATTGCATATTAACAAGCAATTTCTGGCCTCACACAGACTCACATGGACACTCCTATCCTGTCCTGCCATGTCTTGTCCTATCACTTCATGCCATTTGCTACTTTTCTCCTCTCTGATTGACACCCTACTGGCAGCCATTAACCCTTACACATGTGTTATATTTGTTAACAGGAAGAACACTTAACTGAAACATTAATAACAATAATGGATTCTGGACTCAGTGCTCTCTTTCTCCATTATTTCTTTGCTACTGTGGTGTTCTATAATTGGCCTCTCTGCAGGAAACCAATGGATTTCTTCTTAGATGATTTCTCTATAAACTCTGAGCTCTTGTTAACAGATCTTGATAAATAACTCCCAGTACTGTAGAATTCTTGGTTTCAATCCTCTTAAAGAATTGGGAATCACACATTTGTGTGTATGTGTGCATGAGAAGGAGGGAGGGAGAAAGAGAGAGAGGGAGGAAGGAAGACAGAAAGAAAGAGAGAAGGAGAAAGAGAAAGAAAGAAAGAAAGAAAGAAAGAAAGGAAGGAAGGAAGGAAGGAAGGAAGGAAGGAAGGAAGGAAGGAAGGAAGGAAGGAAGAAATTTGAGAAACTGGATGAAAAACACATTATGTCCTCTACTAACCTAGTCATGATATCCCTGAGTAATTGCAATTTAGTTGTCTGCTTTGGTTGTCCAGATAAAAAAATTACTGTGGCCTTATTATTTTGAAAACAATGGTGCTCTGACAATTTATGGGATTTTAAGGGAATTTGGACAAATGATAACAATATTATTAATATAATTGCATATTCCAGAACTGCTGATGAGTTGACTCAAAATGTTAACTATAAGTATCATACCCTACCAATAGTGTATGTTCATAATGAACGTTGGTGTTTATTGTACAGTATTGTACATGGCTACAAAGTTTTTTAACTGTAAAAAACCTCAATATTAATTTTTAATATACACATATGTATATCCAGTTATCAGAAATACTTCTAACATTTCTGGAGGCATAGCTACATTAGCCTTTTACAACAAAAGCAACAAAGCCTCTTAAATTGGTTTTTAAGGTACAACAAAATACTTTTTCTCTTTTGCAATTACTATACCAATTCCTTTATTTATTGACAGTATTTATATACTACTCTATGAACAAACTCTCTCTGGTTAAAATTGATAGAAAGAGAAGGAGCATAAACAGCAAAAACTACAGTACATTGTTTTAAGAATCCTTTCAGATACAAAAGTAAAAAATCCAAGTCTTCTCTTGCTTTCTAAGGGCAAGATCATTCTTCACTAAAGCACTGAAATAATGTTTATTTAAAAAAAATACTTTTAGCATACATTGTTCAAATATTTCTAAAATGCCACAGTTGCCCTAAAGAAAGTAAAACAGGAGTGGGAGGGGTGCTAATCAATACTCATAAGACTGATGAGTGCAGGCCCATTTCAAGATGCTCAGCTGAATTTTGTTTGTGAATATTTTAATGGCGCAGACTATTTGAGTATCTCAGTTAAAACACTCACAATACCCAAAATAATGTGGATGCACAGAAAAGGAATTGACTCAAATCTAGCTCCTCATTGTTTCTGCACCCGCAGTATTGACTAACATAGGTGAACAGGAGTGCGGGCATTATGTCCCTTGTTCTTAATGCACAATTTCAGATCACATGAAAAGGGTTTCTAAATCCTTCTAAACAGTGTAAATGACATATGGGTAAGCTGATGCCTAAGCACATGCTCATAGCATCAGTCTCTTATTGTTAAAAAATGGAACTTCCCAATTTAAGGTGAAAAATAATACGGTTATTTCTTATCAGTGGGAAAAAAAGCTGTTTTGTAAAATGTATCTTTATCAGTTAGAACACGTTTTACATTTTGTTCCAAACATAACCTGACAATCTTTTAAATTTATTATGATACAATAGTTGATCAATAAAAAACCAACCTGAGTAATATAAAAGCTGACCAGAAATGCACTTTGTTTCCTCATCTGAATTCAAATTCATTTAGGACATGAATCATTTTTTAATTTAATCAGAAATATACCCCAAATTGGATAACAATTCCCATGACAAACAGTTATTTTAAATTTCTAGTATAAGGATATTAAACATATTCCTGATAGATTATTGTAATTGGTTCTTAGCATTGTTTCCATCCAAAACAATCATGATGATTCAACCCAGTTCTACATTCTGTAGGATTACTGTTGTAGAATCAGAGTTTGCCAGGTCAGTTCTGTGTGCCAAAAGATATCTTGTGCTCTTTGGTGGTATTCAGAGATGGTCTCACTAATTTCCACAGAGCTAGCAACTGCCAATATTGTTACCTCCTAAAATAGTAGAGGAATGTCAGTCAGCAATATTTTTCATGTTGTAGGAAGACCAAGTTCATCTCTTTTGAAATACTAGATTTATTATCCACTGGCTAAAATGATGATCAGACATTTTTAAACCAAGTCCGTTGCAAGAGTAACAAATTTATTCCCAGATTTACGTGGGTTTTTTTCAGCTTTCAAAATTATTTTCAATTATTTCATCTTTAGGGAAAAGTTTTTATATTTTTATCTATGCTGCTTAACTGAGCAAAAGCAATTCAGAGCAATTAGAGAGGCAGGAAAATGTATATAAATGTTAATCTTTACAGCTTATTTTTTACTATGTTGCTTTGTTTATCTAAACCTCTGTTTAGGTCAAGAAAAGATCAATCAAATTGTGTACCATACAAAAAAATATAATTTATTGTTTACGGCAGGGGTGTCAAACTCAATTTCATTAAGGGCTGCATCAGGGCTGTGATTGATCTTTGGGGGGGCTGAAGGGCATGGCCGAGTGAGTGTGGCCATCTGGCTGGGCATGGCCAGATTGACACCACGCCCCAAACTGCTGGCATGTTTCCTCTTCTCACTGGGTAGACTGGGCCAAAGCCACACTGGCCCGATGTTTCCACTTCACATTGGGTCGACTGGGCTGAAGCGATGCGGGTAGACCGAGCTGAAGCAACACATGCCAGCCCCTTACATTTTCCAGGACAGCCTTGTGGGCCGGATCTGACCAAATTTAACATCCCTGGTTTAAAGTGTACTTAGCTTTATAGCGGAGAATAAAACATTTGTGTGGCTGTGGCCTGATGCAAACTTGATTAATTCTGAACTACTTTAATGCTTTTTCTTTATATAGAATAGACACAAGTTCATAATGAAATTCTTCATTGCCTAGTCTTGTAGCTTGGTTAATAATTAGATCTGGAATAACATACCTTATAAAGTCTGCTTTATCCTTTGCTTGATTACAGATATTTTGTTATTCTTTGTAAGTAAAGAAAACAAAAATGGTACCAACTTTAAAAAAGTAGGATTATCTGAAATACAAACAAGAATCAATATAACTGAGAACTCCCAATTTAAACTAGGAATATGGTCTGTACAAAGATTTCATAAAGAAAAAGAACATCTATCTATATTTCTGTATCATCTATAGATATGATGAATTAATAAGATTTATCCTTCAGCTAGTGAATTCCAGATGGCACATATGGATTTTCCCAAGCCATAAAAATGTTAGTCTGAAAAAGATAATCTGACTAGACTAGGATCTCTCAGAGTGGGAGTGAACTGGATATCATTGAACCCCAATCAACACTGTAACTAGTGTATCATACATATAATCAGTTCAGATAATAATACAAAATTATGTTCAAAGTCTATAAATAGTAGATTTGGCTGGCAGGGTGCTACAAGAGGTATCCATCCCATCTCTCCTTCCCTGGCCGGCCTGCGGAGGAGAACTACAATGCTGATCTGGCCCCTGAAGAAATCCAGTTTGACATCCCTGTTCTAGAAGGAAAATAATCTCCATAGTATAAGTCACCAAACTGGCTCTCTTTAAAGTCCTATATGGCACAGACAAAGCTTCCTTGCAAAGCAGCCTCTTCCTGATTGTTTCTGATTAGCCCACCAGATAAACACTGGGTGGCATACTCCAGGTTCCCTCTATCCAGCAGTGCCATTTTTGACACTAAGATACATGCCTTCTCCATCACAGTGCCTGCCCTACACAACAGCTTCCCTTCTGAGATTTGAGAGGCCTCAATGGTGCCACTGGAAGATCTGTAACATCATTTGTCTGCAAGTAAGAACTGGTGGAACTCACAAAATACACAAAGTAATACAAAATGAAGAAGCTTAATTATTATTAGTAGTAGTATCAGTAGAAGTTTGTTAAGGGGTATCCAGAATTATATATTTAAGATGGGTGGCACATAAGTTTTCTAGATACAATTACTTGAAACCATGAGAAATTTTCTATCTGGATAATTATGAGATCCACTTCTGAAACTACGAAAGTAAGCAATCCCTTTCTTACAGATTACTATCTTATCAAAACTACTAAACCAAGTTAGTCTATTATGTCTAGAGAAAAATATTAGAAAAGGCAGCCATATTATATGTATGCATGTTTGTTTTACTTATATATGAATTTAAAAAAAACCACACACATCATGATAAAAAGACATTCTAATTGTCTGCATTTTGAGGACTTTAAAAGTGTCACAGCAATTTAGCCTTTAAAGGACCACATAAAATATTTTATCACATCTTTGCCTCAGTAACTTTAATACACTATGCAGCCTTCAGGGACAAACTTCCTTATAAATTAACTGCCTTCAACTTACTGAACAAGGGTCTTTATCTCCTGTCAGCTTAATTATGTGTTTAATTTTATTTTTTAACATTTTAAAAAATGACCCACACTAGGAAAAGCCTAGATTGTTTAATTAAGCAAATGAATTTAGCTACATCTAGTGTGATGAGGCACTAATTTGTCATAGCAATGTTTTATTCAAAGCTGAAATACCAATGTATCCTTTCCTATCTTCCAATCCAATCCATATAAATAAACTTTAAACTGGAGTGATAAATCTGGGTTTTAACTTCATTTCATGGTCTAATTATTTGCATATTTCCCTATGTATACCCACAGAAAGAAAAGAGGAGGAGGAGGAGGCTTTAATTCATGCAGCTCCTTATCCTTATCATAAAGGAAACAGTTGCAGGGCCAGTCCTAGCAATAAGCAGAGTGGGGCAATGGCTTCAGCAAATGGTGGAAAATGGGATAGAATGGTAACATGTTAGAAAAGGTAATGCTGCATGTCACAAGGTCTATGCTTCCTAGTTTGCTATCTTTGGCTGTAATGAAGAATATAACTCTATCTCTAGTGTTAAAATTAGTCCACAGGCCCTAAGGTATCTTGGCCAGTTCTGATAAAAAGTTTAATTTTTCATGCAGAGGTGTCCATTCATAGACTAGCACAGATTGTTCAGGAGTTATCTCCAATCTTTTCATTCATATGACTCCACGAGGAAGCTTACCAAAAGTTAAATTCTGATTAAATTCTGTTTACTGGAATCCACATGTTGCTAATCAATTATCCATCAATTATATATCCTATGAAGACCTGAATATTTAAGACCGCTTATCCTCTTGATAACAAGCAAAATCTAAACTTGCACTTCATTTCCAATTCCAGTTTTCTTCAAGTCAGATTCAGTGTCCATAACTTCCTGACAGTACAATATTTAGCCCCAAATATACCTGGGTTTGAAGAGGTTCGTCTTCCTTCAGATTGTGTCAATACTAGAGAAAAGAAAAGCTACCAGATAGCAAAGTAAAACTGCACATTATATGTTTCAGTAATGAACTATAAATTCTGCTTCAGTTCCAACGCAAAACTTCCTTGTATAGGCAAACAGTATTTTTCTTCTTCCATCATGGCACTCTGTAATTCTCTCACTTTTTCGTATTTAACATTCCTTTCATTACCACAAACATCAGCATTCAGTTGGTCGGTTCATAATCACAAGTCAGAGAAACAATATGGCAATCAATATGGTACTAAACAAGTTTCCAGTTTATTCCTTACTATCACAAAACACAAGCAGCAAAAAAATCCTCTTTTTGTCAGACTTCTGCTTGAAGAGATTCCAGAAATGGAAAAGAGCAATCACTAAGAATATTTTGCTTATTGTAAATGAAATACAATCCTAATCATCATTTAAAAAATCAATATCTTATATGGCAAGGAAGAATCAGAAAGAACAGAAGCAGAAATTGCAACTAAATTACATTTATATTCCTTAAAAATCTTGAGTCAATTTATTAAGCTCACACAAGAATCTTGCTACTTCTATTTAAATTTGGCATGTTAGGTAAATGCTAAACAAATAAATTTCTGATGAATGTATAATCTGAATTTTGATGGACTGGATAAAAATAATTAGTATGAAGTCTATTTAACAGTTTAAAATCCTGTATCTAATAGTTTGTGAACAATATGTATAGTGTAATCCTAAATTTCAACACCAATGTTGATGATTAGTGAGTGGTATTCCACAAATTTCGGGGGATTCCGGGGACTTTGACTCGGGGGATGGTAGAGGACAGGAAGAGCTGGAGGAATGTTGTTCATGGGATCACGATGGGTTGGACATGACTTCGTGACTAACAACAACAACAACAAAATTTCTTCTATTACAGCAGAGGTCCCTGCTACTTGTTATGACAGGATATAGCTTCAAATTGTATTTGGAAGAAATATAGAGTCATAAGTGACGAAGGGACCTCAGAGTTCTTCTTGTCCATCTCCCTCCTCAAAGCAGGAACCTTAAACCATCCCAGTCAACTATGTTGTCCAGCCCATTTTTTTAAATCTCCAGTGGTGGTGGAGCACCAACAACTCCAGGAAACAAGTTATTCCATCAATTAATTTTTTTCACTAGCTGAAAAGTTCTACATTGGATCTCTCTTTAAGCTTCCAGCCATTACTTCTTGTCCTGCCTTCTGGGCCAAAATTAGGGATACTATGTTAATAACACAGAGAAGCTCTTTTGCTCAAAAGAAGCCAGATTTGTGCTCTTTGCTATTAAACTTGAGACTAAGATTAGCTTAACATCTATACATGGGTCATTAAAGCCCATATCCCCATTATTCCCCTCTAGAAATAGTACCATCTAAATTTGAGTGCTTAGTTTCCCAAGGCTGATGGCTGATTTCTTAAGGTAGAAAGTCATGGTTATGACTGGGGATCTTGATTCTAATTTTTTGCCCAGTGGATCTTCTAATAATTCTTGATAAACTTTGTTGGGAAATAAATATCTATTGGCTAGACTACCAATTTATTAGCTTTTCCAGAGCTTATGTTGCCTATGGGCCAAGATCAACTTAGGTAGCTTCTGCAAGTCATGACAACATCAATTGAATTAGCATCTAACTATATTAGTTCCAGAAGTGTGTCTGCAGACAGCTAAAATATCTTAGCCCAAATCCTTTGTCTCTCTCTTACTTTTAGACAAAAAGCCTACTACTGCATGTAATGTAGTTAAATTGTATGTGGTGTTATATGAAATGCAACAGGAAGGTGCTAAGAAAATTGATAATCCAGTTGCAGTACTTAACATTTTTTTGCCTTTGTTAATATCAGTTTTTTATATTCTACATTAGTATTTGGAATTCTTACTTTTTGTGAGTGTGATATATTCCAAGCCAAAATAATAAGCATTCTCTATTTATGAACAGTAGTAATATTTCACTGCAATTGAAGATAATTTTAGAGTACATCAACAGAAATAATGTCTCTAAATCACAGGAAGTAGCAATTAGACTTTATTTGGTATTGGTCAGAACATATACTGACTACTGTCTCCAGCTAACCGAAAATAATATTCAAGAAGGATTAAGAGAAACTATTATGAAGTTCCTTTCATTTTTTTACTTATTACCTATAAATGCATACACTGGGATTGTTTATTTCAATATCAAAAATATTTTCTATTTCCTTCTGCAGCTGGAAGATTAGCTGGATGGGTCCAGATATTAGTTAATATGTCATTGCATGATAGAGTGATCCCTGTTTCCTTTAAAGAGGTTAGGAGGCTATTTCTGAACAAGAAATGTCTTCACTCAAACTCTGAATTGTGATAAATGTCACATCTGGAGGCAATTGCTTGAAAGGTTGAAAATACATCGCAACTGTGCATGTTTTCAAAAAGCTCTGATTATCTTACTCTATTCCAATCTACACTGAAACTTATTTTGGAAGATAATTGGCATGATGGTAGGTGAAAAATACGATTATGATGTTTTCCTTTTGCTGCAAGTATTAAATTTATTAAATTATGCTAGAAGACTTTGCCTTGGCCCCTTGAAAAACGAGACTTCACTTACTTTCCAATGCTCTAACTTCCGTATGAAGTAACTGCCATTAAAGAGTTTGCAATAAGATAGCTCATGGCATGCAGGTTTATTTCTCTGTGATATCTAAGACAGGAATGATTGGATGTAATGGTGGACTAGATGAAGAACAAGCTGAAGTTGAACCTTGGTAAGATTCAAGTTCTATGGGTAGATGGTTCCAAGTCTAGGCTTTGAATGGTTTACCTATCATGAACAGTATATTGTATGTATGTAATAATATTAAATATATATTAAATTAAATGCAATATTAAATCACAGGGTGTAAGCTGTTCTAAATAAAGCTGTCTTTTGGAATGGACTTATAATGCTTTTGTCAATGCTGATAGCGTTCAAGTGATATTCCAGATGTTTTCCAATTACACCTCAAACTACTGGTGCTACTTTTGCCGTGCTTGTTCTACTTCTATTTACAGATCCTTGTGTTTTGTTATTTTCTCCAGTTGTTTTCTATTCTGCTGTCTGCAATGTCCACTATCCAGACTTTTTTGTCTTTCTTATCAACAACTGTTAAGTCTAAGGTGATGTGTGGCAGATACTTGTGTGTTTATTATAAATATTATGCTTGGTTGCAAGTCAGCCAGATGTTCAGACTAGATTTGGCATTTTTATCTATTGAGTCCTTCACAGATGCACTTAACTAGAAAGAAAATCCCACTGAGTTTAGTAAGATTTGTTTCTAAGTAAATATACAAGGATTCATCAGCATATCATTCAGAACTTCATAGTGAGCCCTTTATATTTGGGTTCCTTATCTCCAGGCTATTGACAAAATTTCCCTAAACTCCACTCTACCTTTCAACTGTCAAATGATATAAAAATCTCAAAGATGGAATTTCTGAATGTAAAGACCTTAGCCTCAAGCAAGCTGACAGAAGATTAGAAGAATGATTAACAGAAAAGTAATTCAAGGTAAAGATAAAAAATTGACAGATGTTGCCGTTTTCTTGCCAGTCTAGTCACTTGCATTTGCTATTGTAGACAAAATTCAGAAAATCCATTTGAAAAAAGACTTGTAGAAAGGAACAAATTTTTGTCAAAATACTGTACAACTGTATTTCTTTCCATGCTCCCAAGAAATTGCTCATTTAAGTGATCTCGAAAATCAAATTCATAGATGTATGAATGAACTTGCTATTATATACAAAGTATTTACACAGAAAAATATCTAAAGTAGTTCATATCCCCCACTTGTAAAAAGTTCTTGTTTTTTTACATGTAACAATGTTTATTGCTTCTTCTATTAGTTCAGCAGTGCTCCAGATATCTTTAGATCTATTTTGGAAAATTCCTAAATAAAATAGAAAGCAAGATATCTGCAATTTAAGTTTTAAATAGTAGATGTAAAACACATACAGGAAGGACAAATATTTTCATATTAATTTGATTCTTCTTCTCAGTCAAAATTCAGTGATATAGTAACTAAGTAACTAATTAAACCTATGTAAGAAGAAAGCTTTGTCATTATTTACTATATAGATCTTAAGTCACAGTGGCTTTTTATTTGAATTAAATGTAAGACATGCTCATACTTCAATTTAAATATTATTTCTGTTAAGTTCGGAAAGAAGGGAGGCCACACCAGAGCTTCAGTCATAACACACACTTTATTCATGGGAATAAAGGGGGCTGTCGCGTCTGCAGCTAACAGCAGACCTACCAGCGAACAGCAGCTGGCTCAACCTAGCAGCCGGCTTTTATAGCCGACTGTCGAAGGGAGCCAGCCAATGGGGACTAAGAACGCCCCCGTAAGAATTGCGGACCTGATGGGGAACTGGTGTCAGCCCCAAGGACATAACACCCCTTCCCCCCAGATACGAACATGAGTAGTCTTTAAGGTATGAAGGTGGTTTGTGTTGCCGCTCTGATCGTCTTAGTTCGGGTGTAGGAGCAGGTGGCATAGAGTTCGGGACAGCGGGGATTTGGTCCCTTGGTAGCTGTCCAGCCACCCGACCTTGCTCGCCGGTCGCAGGCCGGGTTGTCGGGTCGCTGCGGTCTCCCGGTGCGGTAGGGGAGTTGCTGGGAATGGATGTTGATTCTGAGGGATGGTCGTGGTCAGCCGTCTGCTCCCTCGGTTCGGTTGGTGGAGGCAGGTTACTCTGAGTGTCCCAGCTAGGTGCCGGATGCGGTGCCTGGAATGTTGCTGTGGTCTCTGGGTCGGAGGTGGCGTGCTCGTTCTGCCGGCTCCTCAACTGATCCAGGTGCCTTCGCCAAATGCGCCCGTCTTCTAACTGGACGTGGTACGATCTGGGCCCCGTGATGGCCACGATCCTGCCAGGTACCCACAACGGGTCTCCCGCGTAATTTCTGGTGAAGACTTGATCCTGTAAGACAAAACTCCTGACCCTACTGTTAGACCCAAGGGGTGTATCTGGGCAATAGTGAGGGTGCAGCCTGTCTAGTATTGTCCTTAAGCGTCTGCCCATCAGTAGCTCTGCCGGTGACTTATTTGTGACTGTGCACGGGGTCGAATGTTGACTTATAAGGAATCTCGAGAGTCTGGAATGCCAGTCATCTTGGGAGAACCTGGCGAGGGCCTCTTTGGTTGTTCTGACTGCTCGTTCGGCCAACCCATTGCTCGAGGGGTGAAAGGGAGCCGTTAGGATGTGCCGGATGCCTAGGTTGGTGACATACCGACTGAAGTCTGTGGACGTAAATTGAGGACCGTTATCCGACACAATGGTGTCCGGGAGGCTGTGTGTGACGAATAAACGAGTCAGTGCTTGGGCGACTGCTCGTGTGGTGGTTGAGAGAAGGAGTGCCACATCGATCCACTTAGAAAATGAGTCTACTACTATTAGGAATGTTTTGCCATGGAATGGGCCGGCCAGGTCGACATGTAGACGGGACCATGGCGCGTTGGCGTTTTCCCATTTGGTGGGAGGGGTTACTGGGGGCGCTGGCCGGGATTCTTGACAGGGACGGCAGGAGCTTACCCATTTTGCAATTTCGTCGTCCATGCCCGGCCACCATACATAGCTCCGTGCCAACGCCTTCATTCGTACAATGCCGGGGTGCCCTTCGTGTAATGCCTTCAGGACGGGTCTGCGTAGTGACTCTGGAATGACAACTCTGGTCCCCCACAGCAGACAACCCTGTAAACTGGAAAGTTCCTGTTGGCGGACTTTAAAGGATGAAAATTCGTTAGACGGGTTACTGCCCGGCCACCCCCTCCGTACCCAGTCCAGGACCTGGGCGATCAGTTTGTCCTTCCTGGATTGGAAGGCAATGTCTCTCGCAGTGATTGGAATTCTGAACTCACTGGTGTCAAAGATGGTGTGGACTGGGGCCGGATCCTCCACAGGCGTTGGTAGCGGGCACCGGCTGAGGGCATCTGCATGGCTGAGATTCTTTCCTGGACGGTGCACTAACTTGTATGAATATGCTGCCAGGAATAAAGTCCATCTTGTCATTCGGGGAGACAAGACTTGTGGTGTTTGCTTTTCTCCGGAGAGAAGCCCCAACAACGGTTTGTGGTCTGTAACCAGTTCGAAGTTGTGCCCAAATAGAAATTCATGAAATTTTTTAACAGCTGCTACAGCAGCTAGGGCCTCTTTGTCGATTTGGCTATAGTTGCGTTCTGTCGTTGAAAATGTTCTAGAGAAGAACGCAATGGGGGCTTCGGACCCGTTGGGTAGTCTATGACTTAATACGGCCCCAATTCCGAAAGGCGAGGCATCTGCTGCCAAAACTAGCGGTAGGTTCTGGTTGAATTGGATCAGTACAGCGTCTGAAGTGAGGAGTGACTTGACTGCCCTGAAAGCGTATTCCTCTTTGGGTCCCCAGTGCCATGGAACATTTTTATCTAAGAGTCTATGTAGTGGTTCCGCCACTGATGCCTTGTGCGGCAGAAATGATGCATAGAAGTTCAGCAGGCCTAGGAAGGCTTGAAGTTCTGGTTTGGACGCCGGTGTGGGCGCTTCGTGAATGGCTTTAACCTTTGATTCTACCGGGTGGATGCCAGAGGCGTCTATTCGGTACCCGAGAAAGTCCACCTGCTTAGTGGCTATGGTGCATTTTTCTTTTTTTAGTTTGAGGCCATGCTGTCTGAATCTGTCCAACACCCCTCTAACTCTGAGGAAAAGCTGTGTTCTGTCCCGGGCGGAAACCAAGATGTCATCAAAGTACGGAACCACGCCAGGGAGGCCCTGTAGGATCCGTTCCATTAACGACTGGAATATGCCCGGGGCGACACTCACGCCAAATTGGAGGCGCTTGCATCGGAAGGCCCCTCTATGGGTAACAATGGTTTGCAATTCGGCCGTTTGGTTGTCTACAGGAAACTGTTGGTAAGCCTGAGACATATCCAATTTGGCGAATATCTTTCCGGGTTCGAATGTGTGCAGTAAATGCTGGATTACTGGCACTGGGTATGCGCTAGTCTGTAAATAGCGATTTATTGTGGTCTTGTAATCTGAACACATCCTTATACTACCATCTTTTTTGAGGGGTGTGACAATAGGTGTCTCCCACTTAGCAAAATCCGTGGGTTCGATGACCCCTTGTTTTAACAATTTGTCTAGTTCCGCATCCAGTTTGGAACGCAGAGCGAATGGCACTCTCCGCGGTTTCAAACGGATGGGAACTGCCTGGGGGTCCACTGAGAAAGAAGTAGGTGTGCCCTTGTAGCACCCCAGTTCCTCACTGAAAACGTCAGCGTAATCAGAGAATAATGAGTCAGTGTCAGAGGACGAGACAGCATGGACCCCCGTTAAGTTAAGGCCAAGAGAGGGGAACCAATCCAACCCCAAAAGACTAGGAAGGGCACAATCAACTACCACTAATGGCAGGTGTCCTTTAAAGGTTCTGAATTTGACTAGGAACTTGCCTGTTCCGATTACTGGAATGTTCTTCCCTTGGTAGTCTCGTAAGGATAGGCGACTTTTCTGCAGCTGTTTCTTTGACAGGCTGGGGCATATCTTCTTGAGCGAGCTCCATGAAATAATCGAGAGCGCTGACCCGGTATCGACCTCCATTAGGCAGGGTTTACCTTCTAAATGACTGGAGAGTTTAATTTTATTGGGTGTTAAAAAGGTATGGTTAGCTTGATAGCATGTAAAACAGTTTTCTACTTACCTGGATGGCCCCGAGGGGGCGTAAGATGGTGGCTTTTGTGGAGCCACATGCGCTGCCTGGCACACCCTAGCGATGTGTCCTCTTCTGCTGCAGTTGTTGCAGGTGGCACTTTTGAACCTGCACGTTGCTCTGGCATGGGGACCCCCACAGGAGAGACACAACGGGGTGTGCCTAGGTACGTTGCCTTCTCTCAGTCTAGTTCCTACCTGTGGCTGTTTGAATGGTTTGAGACGGTGCACTTCAGATTGCTCGATGGGCTCTTCTTCGATCACTGCCTCCTCAGAATGTACAGTGACTGGATTACCTTTGGGGGTGCTTCCCTGTATTTCAGCCGCTGATTGTATTGCCAATTCTGCAGCCAGGGCTTCCTCGATGGCTTGTGCTAGATTGAGGTCCTTCCTTGCCAGCAACCGCCTCTGTAGTCTTGCATCCTTGACCCCGCAGACAAGTTGGTCCAGGAGCATGTCATCAAGGTAGCCTTTAAATTCACAGTGCAGGGCTGCGGTTCTGAGGGCTGCCATATATTGGTTTATGGTTTCTCCCTCCACTTGCTTCCTCATGCGAAAGGCGAAGCGTCTCGCGATCTGTGACGGTTTTGGCGAATAATGATTGGAGAGGGTCTCCAGTAGCTCAGACCATGGGACATTCTTGAGTTCTCTTGGGGCGAACAGTGCTGTTGCCGTGTCGAATACGGTGGCCCCGCAGTAGCTCAGGAAGAAAGACTTCTTTTTGTTGTCTGTAGCGTCAGCCAGACCCACAGCATCGATATAATGGTTGAAACGGTTTTTATAAGAGTCCCATTTATCTTCGTCAGGTTTGAATGGCTGGAACGCCGGATTCGCATTCATGACTGGTTCAGCTTTCGGCAGGTAAAATAAGTCTCACTGGGAATACAGGCCCTGGAAGGGTAGCAGCTACGGTTTGTAGTGCTGTTAATGAGTGTTCAGCTTCTGAATTCTCTCTGGGTTGTACAGGTAGCAGCTGCGCTCGCAGTGCAATTCGGTCTGGTGATTCAGCTCGAGGAATCTCTCTGGGTTTTCTCGCTCTCTGCAGCCCTTGGCGGCTGGAACAGACGCTATAACTGACGCCCGTTTAAATTTCGCGCCCTTACAAGGGCGATGCGGCGATGCTGCAGCTGCGCGCTGACAGCGATTTAAATCTCACGCCTGGATTTAGCGGTCGTGAGCGTCGCGCTGGAGCTTCGCTACACGCAATTCTGGCAAGTTTGTTGTTGGGCGGCTGAGTCTCTCAGTGCCCACTCTCTTGTAGCTAATTTGTGATCTTGAGCGGCTACATGCTCCGCTTCGATTTCCTCTCAAAATGCTGACCGAGCTCTCAACGTCGCGGCTACGGTTCAGCGCTTCAGATTCGTGATTTTCAGCTCTTGTATAGCTGCTGGCTGGCCACATCCCATCCTCGTCGCCAATGTTAAGTTCGGAAAGAAGGGAGGCCACACCAGAGCTTCAGTCATAACACACACTTTATTCATGGGAATAAAGGGGGCTGTCGCGTCTGCAGCTAACAGCAGACCTACCAGCGAACAGCAGCTGGCTCAACCTAGCAGCCGGCTTTTATAGCCGACTGTCGAAGGGAGCCAGCCAATGGGGACTAAGAACGCCCCCGTAAGAATTGCGGACCTGATGGGGAACTGGTGTCAGCCCCAAGGACATAACAATTTCCATCTATATATATTGTGATGATGATCAAATTATGACTTCCTACTTTCAGCCAAGCAATCACATATTTATGATGTAGTAAATTTTCCCATACCAGGTTCTTTCATTCAGGAGTCAATAGTACAATAATTTACAAATCTCCTGAAAATTAGCTCATCTTTTTAGCTTGATTTGGCAGTTGATTTGTAGACAAGCTTTGGCTAGATAAGAATCTTTACTGAAGGCTAGAATCATGCCAAACAGATCAATTAATGCCCACTGATAGTAAGAATATGTAAATTACTTTTATACTTGCGGTACTTTAAATTGATTTCTTCTTCCCATCCTTCCTACAACCAGCTGGAAACCTGGCACAGTTTCTATAATCTTGAAAACAAGAGGTTTTGTATATTTTTGTAAGTGCCATTTCAATTTGTCTAATTTTTAGGACTGGAATGAAATTTCCTTGGAAATACTAACATGAATAGAATGTCTGTATTCTGTTACACATTATTCATAGGTAGCTAACTATGGCTGATTTTAAAAAGCTAAGCGGGAGTTGCCTTACTGATGCTTAAGATATAATGTTTCTTCACTTGATAATTGACCCCTTTTCTATATACCCATCTTAAAATCTTCAGTGATCCTTATTAATCAACATAAGGGATAAATAACAAATGTAACAACTTAAATATATACAACTGCATTTCCATTTTAAATAAATTCTTCCATCCTTCTCTTCAAATAATCAGTCCATTCCCAATTAAAAATTAAACATTATTGAAAACAATCTTAGTAATCCATTATACCCAATTAGGTATTAGGCATTCGACAAAGTAGACCACAACCTACTTCTTAGTAAGCTAGAAAAAAGTGGAATAAATAGCACCACCACTAGATGGATTCGCAACTGGCTGGAAAACTGTACTCAACGAGTAGTCCTTAATGGGTCTAAGTCTACATGGAGGGAAGTAAGCAGTGGGGTGCCACAAGGTTCCATCTTAGGCCCAGTACTCTTCAATATCTTCATTAACGACTCAGACGAGGGAATAGAAGGGGAACTTACCAAATTTGCAGATGATACTAAGCTGGCAGGAATAGCTAACACCCAAGAACATAGGCTCAAGATCCAGAGGGATCTTTACAGACTAGAACACTGGGCCATATCTAACAAAATGAAATTCAGTGTAGAGAAAAGTAAAGTCCTACACTTAGACAAGAAAAACCAAAAGTACACATATAGACTGGGTGAAACCAAGCTCAATAGCAGTAACTGTGAGAGGGATCTTGGAGTCTTAGTGGACAACCAGCTAAATATGAACCAGCAGTGTGCAGCAGCAGCCAAAAAAGCTAATGCAATCCTAAATTGTATTAACAGAGGGATACAATCAAGATCAAGGGAAGTACTAATACTACTCTATAAAGCCTTAGCAAGGCCACACCTAGAGTACTGCATCCAGTTTTGTTCATCACATTATAAAAAAGATGTTGAGACTCTAGAAAAAGTACAGAGAAGAGCAACCAGGATGTTTGGGCTTGGCTGGTCTAGTAAAGAGAAGGACCAGGGGAGACATGATAGCAGTCTTCCAATATTTGAGGGGCTGCCACAGGGAGGAAGGGGTCAAGCTGTTTTCTAAAGCACCCAAAGGCCAGACAAGGAATAATGGATGGAAACTGAACAAGGAGAGATTTAACCTGGAACTAAGGAGAAACTTTCTGACAGTGAGAACAATCAACCAATGGAACAGCTTGCCCTCAGAAGTTCTGGGAGCATCATCACTTGAGACTTTCAAGAAGAGATTGGACTGCCATTTGTCAGAAATGGTGTAGGGTCTCCCGCCTGGGCAGGGGGTTAGACTAGATGACCTACAAGGTCCCTTCCAACTCTGATTCTCTGTTATCTATTACCAAAAGTAATTATTATTATCCAATTTCAGTCAGAAAGAAAACCATTAGACATCACCAAGAATAACAACCGTTATTTTACCCATTATCAAATAAATCACCTTCATATTTTTCCTTCTTTCTGCCAGTGATCTTTAAGTTCCACAAATAAATTCGCTATTGCACACTGGAAATGACTTTAAAATTTACGTCACAAATTTTAACTACTTTCAAAATATTAAATTATTCATGTTGTCAATAATTCACAAGTTAAAAGACATTTGGAATATATAAATGAGGATGATTCAAATAACCTGCAGTCTGCTCTAAACTCAATGTTTCTATGTTCATTTTAAAAAATGAAGTGCAGAATGAAAATTGAGGAATCCAGATTCAATCCTCAACTAATCATGGAAACTCACTTTTGGACTTTGAGCCTATTACACTGCCTTTGTCCAACTTACCTCAACCAGTTGTAGGAAAATTATGGCAGGAAGGAATGCTAGGTATGCTGCCTTGGATTAGTGGAAGCTGGAATATACAGTAGATCTGACAAATAATAAGTTAATAAGAGATCCGAACTGCATACCTAATTATCCTTAGCAAAATCTTTTTTCAGAATATAATTTTCTAATGAAAAGGAGGCCTGATATTCTCACCTTTGCTGGAGTTTTAGCTGTCATCTAATTCCTTTCACCAAGGTACTTTTTTTTCTTTTCTTTCTTGGAGGAAAAAGAAGGAGCAGGCATAAAAAATGAATGGGATGTGAGTGGAACTGTGTTTGGGAAAAGTTCAAAGGAGACTTTTTGAGCTTCTTGCATCTCTGTTTGAATTAGATACCAAAGTATTTTTATGCTTACTGTGAATATTTGTATAACTTCTCAATATTTTATTTTTGGTGAGCCTGTACTTAATACAGCAGCACTGTAGCTTTAAGCTTTATTTTTTATTTCGGCATCTCCCTTAATTTGATCAACCAGTATGCACTGACAATGAAACAGATGGTGCATGTTTAAAGGAGATGGTAAAGTTTGAAACAGAGACTCTGAAAGACATCTGTTCTCTCTGCGCCAGGCTTTTCTCTCTAACAGCAAGAAGACACTGTTAATGCTTCTGCACTTTGCCATCCAGATTAAAGCACTTCTAATCATTTAGCTGCTTCAGAAGGTGAATCAAGGTGATATGTAAGTAGAGGTAAATTAAACATATTGATATTTTACTCAGAATGGTAGAGCAGAAGGCAAAAACACTGTATGTCAGTTCCAAAGTATGATATTCTGAGTAAAGTACTGGGTGACCGTAGAATCATCTCAAAAAGAGGGATCAAGTTGTCCTATAAGATTTGGCAAAAAAAACAACACCCCAACATTAGAGACCAGGCAGGCATCATGGACAAGTGAATGATTTGTTTCAGGAAAGTCTGGATGAGTTAGATTCTTTCTTTTTTTTTTTCCTAAGCCTGTGCTATTCCTTCAGGTCTGTAAGGCCTGAGAGCTCAATTTATACTCCCCAATCCTTGCTAGTCAACCATGTAGTTACCATGATTCTACATACTTTTGTGGGTCCAATTCCAAAATTCCACTGAAAAGTCAAATGTCTATGGAGATTTTCAGTCATCCAGGACATGGTTGTTCCAAAGGTGCTTTTTCAAGAGGCAACTGGACTTTCTGATTTTTCTTTGAAGATGTTTCGCTTCTCATTCATGAAGCTTCTTCAGCTCTGAAGAAGCTTCTTGAATGAGTAGTGAAATGTCTTCAAAGAAAAACCAGAAAGTCCAGTTGTCTCTTAAAAGCCAAGTGCAGAACTTATCCTTTCTTCTCCATATTCACAAACTTTCACAGGGCTAAATGGGAATAACTGCTCATTTTTCTAGGGTTGTTGTCTGCACTAGTACACTAACATGAGATACACCTCATTTAATTAGAAGAAAAACATGGAAACATAGAAGATACTAACTTCTCTTGCATTTGAAAGACCTGTCACTGTCTTGTCTTCATTTTTCTTTTTCTTTGGGGAAAAAAGATGGAGTGATAGATATTTTCAAACTATGCCAGCCTATGGTAAAACGTGAGCAGAAGTATTTCCCTCTTCTAAATCACAGAGGAATTTGAGCATCTAAGCAATCATGTCAATAAAATTTGAAGAACTTTTTTTTGGTGGGTTTGTTAAGAAATGTCTTCCCATTTTGGCATTGTCCAAATTTGTTAAGACTGAAACCACTAAATCACCTAGGAATAATTACCTGATGTGAAATTCAGGAATCACAGTCCAATTTATCAAGAGTTTTGTTGCACAAAGTTTTTTTCAGTGCCAGTACAGTAATCTTATCTCTAACTTTCTTGATTTTGGAATCAATGACAGAATAACCTAGTTTGAATGCTAGTATCATTGGATACACTAGTCATCAAGTTAAGAAGCCACCATAGCATTGTGGATGGTTTGCTTTTTTGGCAACTCCTAGGTGAAAATTTGTTGTAGCATTACTTTGCATTTTATGTTTAAGAAATATTTTTTGAACATTTCTTTCCTAGGACTACATTGTTACGATACACCTGCTTTTAATGAAATCCCAGGGCTCCTTTCAAGCAAAGCACCCACTTATAGAATGGAGGAAAAACCCTGAAGAGAAGGGAATTACCCTCTTTATCATTCAGCTTTAAACTCCATCAAAATCACCATTTGGGTTTTTTTCTCCTGTAGGGTCCCAGTTCTTTATCTTGAGGGAAAACAGATGAAGAATAAAAGCATTATAATTATAGGAATTGAAAATTTCATTTCTGCCCATGTCATTTCCAAATCTTTTCATTCTTAATTGCATGCCATTTCTTCATTAGCCCCCATATTTCTTTTTAAAAAAATAGGATAGATGCTTTAATGTACATTTAAATGCAAAATATCTCTTTTAAATAGGTATTTTGATACATTTAAACACTGAGAACTGCATTATAGTGTTTAATTTAAGACTGAAATCCAGCCAACATTTAACTTCTGAACTCAGCATTAGTTCAATTTGTATACAGCGGCTAATTACACACAGAAATTTACAAAATTTGCTCAAGCATCCCTAGACAGCCACAGTGCTGTTGAAGTAAAAATTTCATGAATACTTAGGTAATATTGGCATTATCGCATAAAAATAACAGACTTCTAAAAAACCAAGGATCCTAGAACTATCGAACAGTACTAATTCAAGTTTATTAACAGATTTATATAAGAATATAAAGGAAATGAATCACATCCAGATACATTTTAAAAATTGCAGATATCACAGGGCATTAACCAGATACAGAATTTTACATACATTTTACCACTTAGAAATTCTACATGATAGTTTAATAGTAATGATTTGCAGACAGTTTCCAGCAGAATACTACCAGTCAGAATACATACGCCATGATATTAGAAAATTTGAATAAAAAAATAATTGATGGAATCTGACATATTTGTTATTCTGAATCTGAACGTATCTTCTTCCTACGGAAAGTTAACTTGAATCTTCAGATAAATTATTATAGCAAAAGGGACTGCTAAATAACCTAGTCTCTAAGTTCCCAGCTCTGAAATGTGATAATTTCATAAATCCAAAAACACAGTTTCAATTCTGGAAGTCATATTTAAGCTTCTCTGGGTATATTTGAATATAAAACAATATACCTATAATACATAATATAACAATATACCTATAATAATATGTACTTTTCCACATATCTGAAAATAACCATATTAGAAACCTTTCAGTTAGTTTGTTCTTTTCATCCATATTCATTTCATCCATATAATTGCCATTTTTCTTACTTTTCCTTTGGGGCCAATTTGATACTAATGTGAGCATACAGAATTATTGCTTTCCTTACTGGGAGAAATACAAAAGCATTTAATATTTAATTTCAGTGAGCAAAATCCTATGGAATAAATGTAATGGCAATCATGGGCAACTGGTAGAACTCAAAATCACATCAGAATAGTGTCATGTGTCACGACAGTATGCAAATAACACAAACTATGTACCTATGTCATGACTCAACTATTATATTTATGTGATGACATCATGAAGTATGTGGCATTATTCCCCGCCCCCCCTTGTTCCCCCGCTCCCCGTTGTTTCCCTGCAGATGTCTGTGGTGGCAATTGTTGCCCCCTTCAAAACTTACAGCTGTGCTGTAGAACTTGTGGCCTGCCAAAAACAGTTTCCAAAATTCAAGTCAACATAGTAAGATCTACAGAACTAAAGAACTACATATTGTCCAAGAATAAGGATTGAATAAAGAGAAAATCAAGGGTGACATATGTTGATTATAAGGAGACGTCCGTGTTGTTTTCTTGAAAACAATGGTAAAATACTTTGCAATTGCCTTATACCTGAATGCTTTTTCAATTTCTATATAGCTTATACAGTAGGCTTGGAATTTGCTGATAATCTTCTGTCCCAGTGTTAACCAGGACTAGAAGCACTTCATTAACTCCAATCACTTTTAATAGCATTTCTGCCTTAGGTTCTGTCTATGTTCACTTTTTAGCCGTGCCTCCATACTGAATATACTTTGAAAAAAGTTTGCTTAATTGTATCAATTGTCATTTTCAGCTTCCAGTTTATGGTGGAATCCTTTAGATCCTTTTCCAATGCAACCAACAAAACTGACAATAGATGCAAGGACTGGGTTAAAAATAACTTAGGATGGCTGATCCTGTTCTTGGCCTGTGGATAATTGTTTGGAATATAATAGGGTTGAATAGGACAAATGTTTCCTTATTATGTGATGTTATCACAAAACCAAATCTAATTAGGAAAAATGCTGCCTCCCCTTAATTGGAGCCTTACACAGGGAAATCAGTTCCTATTGCAAGCAGGGTTGTAATTTTGATTGCAGTTCCCACTTAGATCACAAAACAGAAGAAAAATCTCTCATTTAAATTTTTTTTTTCTTCTGGAAATAACATTTACTTGTGCCTGAAAGAAGACGCCAACTCCATATGCTAAGAGGATATATACCAATGAATAATTGTGGCAATAACAATGTCCTATTTGCCTCTCAAGTGACTCAAGGTTGCAATAGACAGAAGGGATGATGCAGTAGAAAATTCTCACAGGTGTAATGAGGTCAAAGAAAACAAGCCCTCATCATCTGTCAGCAAATTTGGGATAGTTTTGTAAGTGTTGCATGACTTGCCTGTGTGTCTATGATTTCTGTGATTCAGGAAAGGACAGATACTATCATTCCGCTACTAATATAAATCTTAATATTATGCAGATGCGCTTAAATTAAAATATAACTAATGTGTTTCAATGCTCTATTTCTAAAATACATGGTTATTTAGACCAGCTTTTGCCAATTGGTGGGGTGGCCCACTGGTGGGCCATAAGAAAATTTTGCTGGGCCACAGAGAAATCTCACCCCCAGAGCACCCCCCCCCCCAAAGCAATTAATCCAGGCAATTAATCCAGGCTGTGCAGAAAACAAGGCTGCCCAGCCCACATGGTCCAGGGGACCCCTCCCTGCCCATTCACTCCTTACCTGGCAAACTTGCCAGCTAAATTGCTATTTTTCCTTTTTCCGACCATCATCTGTTCTGCTGTGCTGGGAGATTTAGATAAGCTAGGAAGCAGGAAATGGTTGGATTTCTTGCTTTCTAGCTAATCTTTAGATCTTTGGCTCTGCTTTTAAGCACAGCCAAACTTCCCTTAGGACTGAAGGTTCTATTATTCAGTGCAGACTCACGGCGAGCAAATTTGAGAGAATGAGCTAGCCGATGGCAGATAGATAAATCACTGAATGATTCTGTGAGCAACTCAATCTCCCTGCTTGCTTTGCCTGATTTTGGGTAAAAGTTGCTCTTTTTTAAATAAAAAATTCAATATTTACATACATGGTATGGTGTGTTGTGAGTTAATTTTGTGAGTTTGCTTGCAGGCAAATTTTATGTGACAGACTGAGCTAGCCAATGGCAGATAGATAGATTTCTGAATGAATCTGTGATTCTGTGAGCAACTCAATCTGCCTGCTTGCTTTGCCTGTTTTTGGGTAAAAGTTGCTCTTTTTTATAAAAAATTCAATATTTATATACATATTTATAATATTTACATACAAGCCATGCCCAGCCAGTCACATGACCACCAAGCCACACCCACAAATTAGGCCATACTCACAGAACTGGTAAGTGGTCCCTGGGATTTAAAATTATGAGTTTGGTGGTCTAAAAGGCTGGCGATTCCTGATTTAGACTACAAAAACAGAGTTATATTAACGTAGTGTAGTTGTAGCTGAATTTTCAAAAAAACTGCTGTAAAAAGTATCATGTGCCAATCACAAAAAAAAAATGGTGGGAACATCTGAATTGCAAAAGTAATTTTAAAATGTGCAGGTTAAAATATTGTGGGATCTCTGAACACAAACTGATAAAGTCTTGGCTCATAACATACCAGACCAGATTTAACTGTGGTTGAAAAGAAGCAAGATTTTAGCTTTCTTCAGGTAAGCTTTACATCAGATGCCTTTTGAAGTTTTTCTATTTTGACTGTTAATTTTATTTTAATTTCCATTAGTAACTGCCTCTTGCCTTAGAATTAAAATACATCTGGTAATAGAAAGCTCTCAGGAGAAGTCAGCAACAGTAATGTAAAAATTTAGACCACATAGTGGATAGGACACCCTGTTCCCAGTCCATGTTCCTGTGGGAAGTATTAAGGAGATGATATGTTGAAGGCAAAACAGAAAAACAAAGATACAGATGGGGAGAATTTGATGACAGCCTGAAATATATTAGATGATAAAAATAAAATAAAATGATATAGTTAAAAAAATCATGATACCACTAGAGACAGAAAAAGATTCATACAACATGTATTATTGGGAGCTCTTTGGAGCATTCATCCCCCTACAGACTTTGCTGATGTACAGACACTGCCTATGCTGAATACATATTAATTTTTCTTTCATTAAATTAAGCTTCTACAAAGAAAAAAGGGTACTACTGAAAGTTACATAGATTAATGGTATTTAATTTTAAAAAGAATGAGTGTTTCAACATTTCTTTTCTTTAAAAAATCTTAAAAATCAAGAAAAACTAGTGTTGGAACAATCTATATCATATTAAAGTTTTCAATAAAATTTGCATAAGACCATGATTTAATATAGCAAAAATGAATCTTGGGTGCATGCATTACCACTTTTCCCTTTACTTAAACTTCAGCTTCAGTTTTTGTTCCTAATGCATGTGGGTCCTTCCAAACAGAGCAGAACTTATCAAGCTTTGAGCAGAACCTATCAAAAGAAATAGTTCAGCTTTACATTTTTCATCATTTATAACATTTTTCTGAGAAAAGAATACCATGAATGATTGGAAACAAATTATGGGAAAGATGAGGAGGGGCATCAGGATCCACTGTAAAATGCTATGATGGTCAGGGTGATTGTACAATAAAAGCACCTTCTAAAGCAGTGTTTTTTAACTTGACAACTATGCAAGCTGGAGTATTCTGGAAGTTGAAGTCCACACATCTTAAAGTTGCCAAGGATGAAAAACAGCGCCCTAAATCAAGAATCCTGTCAGCCCTTCAAAAGTAGGCTAGGTCAGGAAATATACTTCAGGGTTTGACAGGAGCTCTACTTCATCAGTATAGACTATAATACAGAATCTTGAGAGCCTGACCCTTCCCTCCCTCTTACACCCCACTAAATTAGGGTGGAGCCAGTCTAAGCCTCTTTTTCATGCTTTTTCTGTTCCTGTCAAAATAAAAGATTATAACTGAGGAATTCAGGCAGATAAATATGGAAGAGGATCTAAATAGTTCATCTCCAAGACATTATTGAGGAATTGGGCAGATTACACTAAGCCACCTGAAAACCTTTTTATAACTTAGCACAGAATATTGCTAACAGAGATTTAAACAATGGAGGTAGACCTCAACTTACAACCATGTGTTTAGTGACCATTCAAAATTACAACAGCACTGGAAAAAAGTGAATTCTGAATTATTTTTCACACTTACAACTATTGCAGCCTCCTTGTGGCCACATGATCAAAATTTGGACGCTGGGCAACTGGTTCATATTTATGACGGCTGCAGGGTCCTAGAGTCATGTGACCATCACCTTTTGCGACCTTCTGACAAGCAAAGTCAATGGGGAAGCCAGTCACTTAACAACCATGTTACTAATTTATCAATTGCAGCAATTCACTTAACAACTGTGGCAGGAAAGGTGGCATAAAATGGGGAAAATTCATTTAACAAATGTCTCACTTAGGGATATACCCTTCAAAAAGACATCGGTTATGTATCAGAATGGTCAAATGGCAACTTCAAATCTCAACAAATAAATGCTCTGTCTTACATATTGGCAAAAAAAAAATCCAAAATTAAAATACAAGCTGAATAGTCAAGACCTTGTTGATGATCCAAACTCTGTCAAGGACCTTGGAGTATTCTTCTCTAATGATCTAAGTGCTAGAGCCCACTGTAACTACATAGCCAAAAAGGCATTAAGAGTTGTTATCCAACTTAGCTTTTTCTCTGGTAATGTCACACTACTAACTAGAGCATACAAAACATTTGCTAGACCAATACTCGAACACAGCTCATCAGTATAGAACCTGCATTACATATCTGATATTAATACAGTTGAGAAAGTCCAGAAATATTTCACAAGAAGAATTCTCCACTCCTCTACTCAGGGCAGAATACCTTATGCCACCAGACTTGAAATTCTAGACCTAGAAAACCTAGAACTACGCTGCCTTCGGTCCGATCTAAGTATAGTATATAAAATTATA
Organism: Pseudonaja textilis; assembly: GCF_049901715.1. Taxonomy (NCBI): domain Eukaryota; kingdom Metazoa; phylum Chordata; class Lepidosauria; order Squamata; family Elapidae; genus Pseudonaja; species Pseudonaja textilis. Next base: position 59,747,848 of record NC_141992.1, read on the forward strand.
CATTGCAATGTCCTACCAGTCAATGAATACTTCAGCTTCAACTGTAACAAGAGCACACAATAGATAAAAACTCAAGGTTAATCGCACCAAACTTGATTGCAGGAAATACGACTTCAGCAACAGAATAGTCAATGTCTGGAACACTCTACCTGACTCTGTGGTTTTTTTTCCCAAACCCCAAAAACTTTAACCTTAGACTGTCTACTTTTGACCTCACCCCTTTCCTAAGAGGTCTGCAGGGGACGTGCATAAGCGCACCAATGTGCCTACCGTCCCTGTCCTATTGTTTCTTTTTATTTTTCTTACATGCATCCATTTCATGTATTCATAACTATGTTTATACTTATACCTGTTATCTTATAATCACTTGACTAAATAAATAAATAAATATTTTTTGTGATCAATTGTGGTTGAGGATTGAGGATTACCTGTACAGCAGAGTATGGATCTGTTACTTTGTAAGGTAGGAGAAAGATATGAAAGGTACACTCAAATATGTTGCAGGGACAAAGTGGCAAAATTTCAGAACATACAGAAATGTATTTATTTCAGGATGTGCTGTCAAATGGATATACACATCAGTTCACTAATGGAAATGTATGCACTCATACTACTTAAACCCTTCACAAAAGCACTGGGTGATACTGTGGATATTAAATTTTTTTAACACAGAATGATCCCAATATTTCTGCAGGTTAGATGCCATTTTAGAAAATGGATGAATGGACTGTCTCCAATCCAATTTGGATAAATGTTCCGAGAATTCATTGATTTGGTTTTGATTCAGAAAAATAAACCAAACTTGAAATTTAACATTGCTGCATTGAATTAGGTCAATCTGATTTACCAAACTGATTTGGGAAAGGTGTCTCAATCTGACTTCCCCATTTTAATTAGAAAGTCAATTCAGTTCAGAGATTTGACTAAAGCTATTTCAAACTAAAACTCCAGATGAAAACTTTGCATAGCACCAGTACAGATACATAGTAACAGATCTCTGTTACTCATGATGTGTAACATGTAAATTTCACCCATAACCTTAGAGTGGTCTTAAATAGCCAGAAGATATGCAATTTAATATCCAAAATTATCAGGACCTTTATTTAAAATTCCATCTGCTGGTCGATATGCAATTGTAACTGAGCAATGATTTCTATCTAGCAAAGTATTGTTTTCACTAGATTCTGTTTTAGACATGGTGAATTCAGAGTCAAAGTTTAAAATTGGATGCAAAAATCTCCAATATCCACACAGCATGGCAACAATTTCACTAGATAAAAGGTAAAAAAAAGTTTTGTGCTATTATTGCAAACAGAAGTGGTTTCTATGAAATGTCAAACCCAATTTCATGATCAAGTATCACTTGCCTCTCTCAGCCTGGGCCAATGTGCATTTATTGAAGTAGAACCTTTAAGACAGATGAACACTTGTAGTATGTCAAATATATTTCTGAATTCAGAACCCCTCAGGCTGGAAACCCCATATTTCAAATAAATAACTCTCTCACACGCAGCCATGTTCCATCACTTCAAGAAATTCGGAAAAGCAACTACAAGAATAAAAATGACTCAAACTTTAGATGTCACAGAATACAATAAGATATTGACTGTGTCTTTTGCTTCTTGTGTTGGATGGTTCATTAGATTTATCACTAGGAGAGAATTTAGTGAAAATGTCAGTTCTTCAATTCTTTGTTTTCCCCAAAATCCACACCAGGAAATCAAACCAGAACTAATGAGCTTATTTGTCTCTTCAGTTGGAATATCTTCTTGCTTATATTCAGGAAAACGAGTGCTTTAATGCAGTCGTTGGATTTCAGGTATCGTTTTTACCATTTTAAAAGAGCCTGACCATAACATTGCTTTACAAAATCAGGTTATGAACTGTACTTTGTAGTCCACCAGAACTATGACTTGGGGTTTACATTTCATTCTCTGTTATCAAAAGAATATTGTGAGGTTCGTGAATTGTTAGTCTGTATTCCCAGCTGTATAGAAATATTTTTACCGTTAGGCTGAGAAATAATAATTGCTTCTGATCAATTATTTTAATTCTATCTTAAAATAATAAAATAATAGGAGAAATATATAGAGAAAATATATACAACTGATATACACTTGAATAAGATATGTGTGCAAGAGTGTGAGATAATATACAGTACCTAAAATTCTAGTGCATGAGTAGCTGCAATTAAATTATTTTCACTACTTTTTAAATTCAATATTCCAGAGTTTGGGGTTGACAATTGTGACTACAGTCTGCATATGATTTTTGCGCTTAATCTACTGATTAATATTATGAAATCTTGAGAACTCCAACTTTCATTATTGCATCTATTTGTTTGAAAACACCAAGGAAACGCTAACATATACTGTGTTTGCTAGAGTGCTAACTGTACTTAGAGGACATACTTCATACCTCACATTTTAAGAATTAATCAAAAAGGATGGCTCTCAGGATATGTACAGTATAGTGGACTGATTATATGTATAATACATTTCAACTTTTTGAAATGTTGTTTCATTAAAAGAAGGAAAAATCCCCACTTTGATGTTTTTCTGAATCAATAAAGCAACATGTTAGAAGTACAATAGATAAATAGCTGAAGAGTGATGCCTTATTGGATTAAGGAAACAGTAAAAGATTACTAAAAGATTACATTTTTATTAGAAATTCCCATTAATCTTTAATCTCTCTCTCTATAAAGGTGAAATACCACTCATGCATCATCACCAAATCTCCAGAACAGTAAAGCCTACAAACTTGAAATTTGGCATCTATGTTTCTCTTGGCTGCTAGGTGCTCGCTAAGAAGGGATTTTTTGAAATGATCTTCAGATCATTAGAATTTCTTATATTATTATTAACACACACTGATGCTAAGGAATTAGACATTTTATTCCCCCTTCCCACCTGAAAAGAACTCTGTTCCAACTGGGTGTGGGCATGGCCAGCAAGTGACTCATTCGGCCTGCAGGTTGGGAGTTTAGACATTCTACTCCCCGTTCCCACCTAAAAGGGAGAGGATAGGATAACATAGGAGAGCCTTCTGTTGGGCAAGCCTGCGGGAGAGAAGGGGAGAGGAGAGGCCAAAGTAACTACTCGCTAATGTTCAAGCTTTAACTGTCAATTTATCAAGCAGAATCATGTAGTTCCGTAGCGAAGCACAGGTATTGTCTAGTTATACAATATAAGGAGCGAAAGGGAATGCCACTATTTTTTTTTAAAAAAAAACATATAGGATTCAAACCAGCAATGTAAACATTTGATTTTGTATTTATTTATTTAAGAAAAAAATAGATTTTTGCTTCTTACTGTAGTCATAGAGAATTCATTTATGTTTGATTTAAAATGAGAGTGCTAAGAAGGGGCTCACATTTCTAAGTTGAAAGTTATTCTTTAAAACCTAAGAAGCCAGCAAGTGAAGCCAGCTTGTTTTGTACCATTCTCATATCATAATTAATCCATGTCCTATCATAATCTGAGAAAGTGTTCTGGACAGAAAAATAAGAAGCATGCCCAAGTTGTATCAGCTATTAAATATTTGACAAAGACAACATTTGGCTTTGCTTGAGTTATTTACACTAATTAAAACTGTTTTGCATTGTATTAGTCAATTCAACTCTGATCATGCCTGCAGATAACTGTAGGATATTAAATCTCAGTTCTGGCTATTCTTGCAGTCTTTATACTTCCATATGTCCATATGTTCTTATCCCAAGTGCCTCATGAATCAGGTTTTTCTGGCTCAATCCTTCAGCTTATATAGTATCTATGGTATTGTAGTAGACTGTATAATGTTTTCAGCACATAAAACTTTTCCTTAATGAAGTGGATATAGCCAAAAGAATGAACTATTTTTGATGGCTAACAAAAACCACAAAGAAGTTGAAGTAAGGCCATTGAAAAGGAAGACCAAAAAATGAAAACAAAATTTAAAAAGTGAAATATGTAAGCTATTCCACAGAACTCGTGGGGAAACTAAATCCCATAGTTTGGCATGATATTGTATCTATCTTAATTTGTTTATCCACACCAGGTACACAATCTTTTCAAATTGTGCACTCATGACTTCTCTGAGGTCTCTGTTTTCACAAAAGGCAGACTGCATGCTCAAAGTCTTGCCACACAGAGATGTCTATGCATAAAGCATTATACATACGTTCTAAACAACACAACTCCATTTCAGCCCCACCAAATGCTGGTTTCTATCCAATTTGACCATCTGCAGAGTTTTTGTGTAGCTGAGTCATGAGCTATGGATGATCTAGTTAAACAGGCAGTACAAGAAAAATTCTATTTCCTGCACATTCATATCACTATTTTAGTCTTTTTCACCCTGTACCTAAGACTCCTTGAAAGTTTTGACAAGCTATATTTGTTTTATGTTAGCATTCATAAAAGGTGTGAATATGATTCTGAACTTTTCAGTACAAAGCAAATCCAAACAAAGGGTATACTCAAATTAAAGCTTGCTTTCTTTCTTCCAAGACACAGCAGCCTTTTCTATGCTTTATTAGAAAATTACCATGCCAGCTGTCTCTTTTCCTTGACTGTTATTCACACAATATGCCTCTGTCTTGTTTCTTTTCTGCTTTGTACATGTATAATAATGAGCTTTTCTGAAATGGAAAACCCAGTGGAATATTAAAACTGCAAAGAGCAATTCTTCTACTAAATTTCACCAAAGTGCATCACCATACAAAACATCGTTGTAAAAATGAATATTTAATAGGAATTCATTCACAAAAATGTTTTAAAAATTATTTTGAATATATGGGTCTTTCATATATATACTATGGCAATAATTAAAAAGTAAAATGTTTAGGGAAATAACTTAAGATTATTTTTTGTGTAAACTAAACCTACCTGGGAGTAAACCCAACTGAATTAAGAAAGGCTTATTTTAAAGAAGCAGTAAACAATCATGCCATTGATGTATTACATAACAGAAAGTGAATTAGATTCCCTTTTAATGAATCAAAATCTAATTTTAATTAAGAAATTTAAGCAAAACTTTTTCCTTGATTTAGAATAAGATAAAATCACCATTGCTGCTATGCCTTTAAATCAAGGAAATTATTACTTTAGTACTACCCTTTATAACAATTGCCTTTAGAAAATCAAAATGTTCCATTGGGAGAAGACTCCAGAGGAGACACAAGTTGGATTAGTCACCTCCTCCTATTCTGCTCAAGTATAACTCCTTGAAATTTCATTCATTCATACACCCAGAGGGGTGGGGGTGGGGAAGCAGGATCAAGGGTGACAGTGAATTACGTATCTCAGAGTTGGCTACGCCCAGATTAGTGCCAGACGTAGAATGTTACCTTCAAATAAATCCTCTTTCCTTTTGGGAGTGTGGCTCAAGGCTCATGATTTAATTGGAGTAACTGCCTGAACCCTGACACATTCATTCATTCATTCATTCATTCAATCAATCAATCAATCAATCAATCAATAGCCATCTATCTCATGCTTGTGGTTCAAATAACAGCTTCAGGGGTAAATATCACCTGTTAACTAATTGTTTTAATTAGGAAAATATTCCAAGGCAAAGTATTTAGTATTGCCACTAATGTGATGTCAATCCCTGTGTCTGCAGTTACCTTGAGGAAAAAGCAAATAAGGAAAAAATGTACAATACAATACAATAACTTGGCCTTTTCAGATACTAAAAGGCATTGGTAGCAGATCCTACTGTTACATTTTATCATAATGTAGGTATATACAGAAATAATGAGCTCAACAGCAGCTCCAAGATTAAAAAAAATCAATCAATGAAATATAATTCCGCAATATTTCAATGTAACACAGAGAAATTTCAATATCTATACAAAATGAACCAATGAACCATCCACATATAACTATGACAATATTGTACTCTGGATATCTAAGAATTCAGATGGAGATTAATATGAATTATAGACACATCCATTCAATATAAAAACAAATTGCTTGTCTATAACTGCAATTCTTAAACTGCAAATCTTATATGCACTGATATAAATGGGCCTGAGTCTGTATAGGCATCTTTTGGAATATTATTTAGTTGAGACTTTTGATGGGAAAATGTGTCCCAGTTGTGAATGGTTGTAACAGTTTCTTCCATCTTCTTGTCAATTCTTTGATCCACCATGCAAAAGATCAAACAGACCAATTTTTTGTGAAATTTGAAGGGGAGGCAATCCCTTACCTTGGAGAAACTAAGGCTCAGAGCTGGGAGGGACTAAGGCCAGAATGGCTTGGGTTGGCTATCAATTGGTGGAATTAATTTAACAATAATGAGAAGTGCTGGAACTGCTGCTGCTAAGTGTTGTGGTTGTGTGACATTGCACTTTATAAGTGCATTCCTTAGTGACAGAAATTCGGTTTTCAATTGTTCAAAAGTTGAGGATTACTGCAGACAGATGGATAGAACTAGTATGCTAAACCAGACCTGCTTATATACTGTATTAGTTTTTGACATGCCTGATTATAAACATGTTGTTACCTACTATGAATAAAAGAATGTAATCTTACAAAGGCATACAGGTTATATAATTCCAGTAAGCTACATCTAATAAAATGTTGGAAATACATTTAACTGCAATGTGCAATGTCAGTATTTAGAATTAAAATGCCTGGGACCCTATCCTGCCTGCTATAATCCATTGCTTGCTTTTCTCACTAGGCCCATTGGAAAGAAGAACTTTTCCCCAGTAAGACTTTAAAATAAACTTCTCTAAGGATCAGAGAGGCATTTTTTAAGTAGAGAAGAATTTTGATGAGGGAACAAATAGTTCTCCCTCCTTCCAATGTGAAACTAGCCTGAAAGTATCTCCCTCCAATTGAAATGAGATTTAAATTATCCTTAACTAATTTTCAAGAGAGTGAAGTGTGTGAGAGTGTGTAGGTGTGTGTGCTAATTAAGGATATTCTCAAGCCTAATTCTGCAAGCAGAGGTGCTGGGAGAAAGAGCAAGGGGAAAATTGTTGTGTATCTGATTAGCAAATATAGCATGGCCATGGGTAAGCATATCAGAGATTGAATACTTACAGAGGTATGATCTTATCCACTGTTGAAATATGTTCCCTGATGCACTTTCCCAGATGCAATTTTGCTGACAGGCTAAAATAAAATCCTCACCTTGTTTTAGTGTAACATTCATACATACATACATATTTATGAAAAAACATGAATGAATTTGTGTTCTCAGACAAGTCATTTTCACCATAAATTGAAAGCTAAGATGCCAGTCATTCATATTCAGCCATGCTAACAAAATTATTTTCAACAAAGGAATTAGAATATCATTTCAGCCCAAGCATGATAAATATAACCAAAATGTAGAATTCTTAACCATACTGTTTATCACATCCACTGGAATACACAGAGCAATACTTATGAAAACAAACTCAACCTGCATCTGTTGGCAAGGAGACCACAAAACAGTAGCTCTTCAGTTCTCAAATGCCTTCTTAACAGACCAATAATTTCTGGATGTCATGAAAGAAGCCACTAAAACTGCACAGCATATGGACGGTTTTTACTGCAAAACAAATTGGAGGTTAAAAGAACTCTGCACATAACCTCTGGAAATCATTTTATCCTTGAATGGTTTGCCATTATAGAATGATGTGGAAGTAAACATAGATATAAACCAGTTTCAGTTCATGTAGATTTTTTTCCTTTGAAACATTGACTGCTACAAAAATCAGATAGTTTTCTGAAGAAAAAAGAAAATGTTTGTGTTTAGATGACTAAGCAATTCATATTTTTGAATTATGTAAAAATTCAGGGATACTTCAGATCAGTAATAGAAGAGGAGAAAAACAGAACACTGAATAAACTATTATCACAATCTCAGCAAAGAGGCTCACTTTAATGTTCATACTTAAAACAGAATCTAATTTTATAACTCTGTTTCAATAAGTGTCCTTCAAGAGCTTTTGTCAAGAGTTTATTATTCCCTGCTGCATTTCTGCAAAGACTAGTTAAAATTGCAATTTACTTTCTATCACATTCTTCTATTTTTCTTGTGTTCCTTTTTGGAAGACAGGCACAGGGTTGTACTCCCCAGCTGATTTATAACTTGGGGAAGGGTGCTCCTAGACTCACAACTCCTGCTACAATATTTTCATTCTATAACATTCTAAACAACTACCCTAAGAGAACCTCTTTCCTTCCTCCAGCTTGGAACCATTCAACCTCTTGATTTGGGTCTTCCTCTAGCAAAGTTTTGAATTGGCAAAATCTTCCCCTTCTGTTGCTACAGGTGCACATTCCTAGGAGCACAAATCTACCTTCTGTGCCAGTTGCATCCATTTCTGAACCAGGAAACCTTACCCACACCTCTTGTTTGTCTATTGTAACGTGCTCTATTTGATGCTGTCCTTGAATACCATTGGGAAATCTACAAGTGGCTCAGAATGCAGCAGCATGGGCAATCTGAAGCACATGAACATATGCCAATACTTCCCGAGAGCTTCCTGGCACCATTCGAGGTGCTGGTTATTATCTAAAAAACTCATCATATATCTGATTGCTTCTGCTCACCTCACCAAAGTGGACAATTACACAAGGTTTTATCAATAGCCAATACTTTAAACTGTGTCTGGAATTTGATCACAAGCTAATGCAGCCCTCACAAAATAGGTGTTATTTTCCTGAACTGGCTACTAACAAACTGCAAACCATACCTGCATTCTCTGCAGCTGTAATTTCCAAGTCATAGTTTATGTGGTGGCGCAGTGGTTAGAATGCAGTATTGCAGACTAATTCAGCTCATTGCCAGGAATTAAATCCTCACCAGTTCAAGGTTGACTCAGCCTTCCATCCTTCCAAGGTTGGTAAAAATAAGGACCCAGGTTGTTGAGGGCAATATGCTCACTCTGTAAACCACTCAGAGAGTGCTCTATGGAATGGTTTTGAAGTTTAAGTGCTATTGCTATTGTTATATTCAAAGACAGCCCTATGTGAAGCACATTATAGTATAACTGAGAAATGACAATGGCATGTGGGAGACACATTAGCAAACCCCTTCCTGGTAGTCAATTTCACATGGAGGACCTCACATCCCACCTGAGGAATAATGCATCCAATGGCTCCAGGTTTTTCATAGCACATTAGCACTATCTCTCTTGACCTCCCCGGAGTCATGTTTGACACATATAAGAAACTAGTCAGGCAAATTTCACAAGGACCCTTTCATCATTCTCTAGTCAAATGTCTGTGATAAATGCTATGCCATAGAACAGAGGTCTCCAAACTTGGCAACTTTAAGACCTGTGGACTTCAACTCCCAGAATTCTTTAGCCAGCAAGTCATAAAGTTGCCAAGTTTGGGGACCCCTGAATAGAAGAACAAGATATTAGATTTGGTATCTAACAGGGCATTTTTGAATCTATGGCCTCCACTATGTATGACCTTGGCTTGTGGTTGGAGGGCTGCAAGATTTTCAATTCTTCTTTCCCTAGAATTAGCAATATCAGACTGTTCTGATCATAGTTCCCAACATCACTTCAAAATTCATGATTAAGAAAGAAAAAAGAGCAAAGCTTTCTGTCATGGCCTCAGCTTAAATAAAAAGCTTCTCACAACAAAAACTGATGAAAATTGCAGTACCAGGAAACTATTTTTATACTATTCATTTCAAAACCACTATACATAAAACTGAAATAAAGAAATGAAAATGAAGAACATGCATACAATCTTCAGCTTTTCAAAACAGAGGCTTTTTATATGTAGCTTTGTATTGTAGATAAATTGCTTGGATACTGCCTCCTTTACAGATCCTATCAGTACAACAGACAGGAGAACCACAAGAGACAATTGCTGTCATAAAATCTAATGGAAAGAATGTACAATTAAATACAAAGATGTTTTACCACATGCATAAGGCAACAAAGATGAGAGGCATGCCTTCTCTCCCTAAATGATAGACATCTTGGATCTATTTGATTTAAATTCTAAAACTATCTACTATCAGGCAATAAATTAAATGGATTTTAATGGAACTTTTAAGTAAATATATATTAAAATGCTAGTAACTATCAGGTTGACATTTCAACAAATATTATTGCTATTTCTCCTCCCTCCTCCTCTCCTCAGGGGTGAGGTTCTACCGGTTCTGTCCACCTCTGTAGAACCGGTAGTTCTAAAGAGCAGCAGACAGAGAGTATACATAGAACCGGTTCTATGTCTGCTGCTGTTTTGGCCCACCCGCCTGCCCGGGCTCTTACCTGTCCTTTATTTCCTGCTTTTTCAACCACAGCTACTTTGTGCGGCACAGCTGTGGTTGAAAAAGCCAGAAAAGGGGGCTTTTCCAACCACTGCACACTTGCATGCAGTGCTGCTCAGCTGTTCGGGCAGCTCGGCAGGTCGTAAATTGCACTCGCGTGACTCACACGCATGCACACGTGATGCAGAGCAACAGAACCAGTAGTTATACTGGTTGGATCCCATCCCTGCCTCTCCTAATTGTCCTTACTCAGAGCAAATTTCTCAGGAAGGATATATTTTTTCTGCAGTTTCACATCACCAAAACTGCTGAGAGAAAAATCAGCCAAGAAAACAAAAGATGCCTTATTCACTCAGTAAATAGAAAAGGAATTTAACTAATTGACAATTTAAAAATACAATTATTTTTATTAGAAAGAGAATTAACTATTAGGACCCAAATTCAAAAACAACCATAGAGTAGGTAGATTTGATGCTGAAGGAATTATGAATCATTTTTGGTAATGAAGTTGGCTTAATATTTCATAGAACCATTGATAAATAGAAGTCTCCAAAAGACTGCTTTATATATATCAATAATATCAATATCATGCAACTGAGCTCAAATGATCTAACAAATCTTACCATGTAGGAAGTGTTCTCTAGTCTGAGATGGCTCAGGCTGCATGCATCCTGCGGTGTGCTTAGATTTCCACACGTCCCGTTTTCAGCCTCCACGCACCCCATTTTTGGCCTCTGTAAGCCCCATTTTCAGCCTCTGTGCATCCCATTTTCAACCCATTCTAGGTGGCGAAGATTGCCGCCGCCACTACCAATTGTCGCCAATCGCCGCCACTGCCGAAATGGGCCAAAAATGGGACATGCAGAGGCTGAAAATGTGGCACGCAGGGGTCAAAAATGGGGTGTACGGAGGCAACAATGGGCGGCAGTGATCCCCACAGCCTGGAACAGCTGATCGGTGGTATTCGCCTATCCGACTGCCAATCAGCTGCTGGTACTAAATTAGGATGTGCTGAAGCTGACAAGGCTGTTTGCTGTTTACTGCAAGGAGGCAAATTTCTGGGAGGCAGAGGAAGGTTTTTATTCTTGTTTTCCACCCCAAAAGCTAGGTGCATCTTATAGTCTGGAGCATCTTATAGTGCAAAAAATATGGTACTTTTGAGATTTCATTCTTCTTTCTAGCAAAATATTCAAAATGTTAACTTTATTTAAAATCACTCAAATCACTGAAACATTCCATTAGAGCTGTTCCTACTGAAATAAGTACTGTTTTTCCCTTTTGTTTCATGCATGCTGCTTAATAAGCTGCTAGTCAGACAGTATATTCACCTAATCCTTTGTAAAATGTGATGGCTAATATCACTAAGTTTATACTGAATAAAAACACTATACTTCATTTAACATTTTCAATAATTGCACAAATTTCTTATAAGTCATCTGTAAAGGCATTAATTTCTAGGAAAGGCCTTTAATGGTTTTGAATTTTTTTTTCACATTCCAACATGTTCCAACAGCCAACAGCAACAGCAGCTGTCATCTTACAACTGTATTTTCTAAAAACAGAAAATGTCACAAATTTAATCCAGAGAATGGTGAACAAAAGGCAATATCCACTATGGACATAGTACACTATGTGTAGAATATCCCTCATTTATAACCACAATGAAATTTGTGCAACTTTGTATGAATAAGATTTTTTAAAAAATGCTACCACTTTAACAGTCTGCTCCCATCATGAAGGCATTAAAAAGTATTTTCATTCTGTAGCATTAAAGGCACCGCTTATTATTCCTTTCCTGACCCTAGAGTAAATGCAGAGAAAACAAAAGTACTTTCAGAGTGTGATAACCAAAACTCTACTGGAACTTATACTACAAAGTCACTAAAGTGCTTTTGAAAATGTTTCCTTGGTAGTTTGAATTAGACACTCATTGTTCTAGTCCAAATGGGGCTGTAACAGTTATTCATTGTAACTCTCTTTCCTCTCCTTGTTTTAATAGAATTCATCCCCTTACTGGGATAAAAATAAATCTTCACAAAAAACCAATCAAATGTGACAATGCTATCTGATTTTTCATAATTACATATACATTCTGTATTTGAAGTTATAACAGTAAAGTAAGGCTTGTTCACATGTCTCCTCCACGTATCCATTTTAAACCTATTACAAACAGAAATGATTTTTCATGAGGGAAAGATTAAAGATTTAACCATACCGTCAAACAGCTAAAATGTAATTTTTCCTAATTATCTTAAATAAGTTGTTACAGCAGTTTATACCTTCAACAAAAAAGTAAAAGATTTTGCATTTATTTTGTAAGCACGCAATCTAAGGGAAAAATTTATATATAAAACATTTTCTAAAAGAAAAGCTAAAAATCTAACGCTAAATTATTTCAGTTTTATAGTTAAAAGGAGATAATGTTCTCTTTTTTCTTTTTAATGAATCAAACAACCTATGTAATACTCTGAAGGAAGTTAACTAGTCCATGTCTCCAACCCCCAAGGAATCCTTGGATGTTTCAAACTGCAATGAGATACTACTTCATCATTTTATAGCAGCTCCTCTGCATATGTGCGAACTATTTTTCATGTTCTACCCGGGTCTCCGACATCACATTAAGACAGGCCAAATGGCAGGTTAGCTTTTGGTGTGCTGGGAAGGAAAGACCCAATCCCTGGTGGTCTAAGCAGGACAAAATCACTGACTTAATTAAGCATACTAAACCATAGTTTAAACTGGGTTTCCCTATCCCTTATTTAATGACTTATATTACAGGTAGTCCTTGACTTATAACAGCATTGTTTGAAATTACAATGGCACTGAAAAAAATGACTAATGACCATTTTTCACACTTACGACCTTTACAGCATCCCCATGGTAAGCTGATCAAAATTCAGACGCTTGGCAACTGACTCACATTTAGAAAGGCTGTAAAATGGGGCAAAATTAACTTAACAACTCTCTTGCTTAGCAACATAAATTTTGGGTTCAATTGGGTCATGAATAGAGGACTACCTGTAGTATAGTACCAGGGGTGGGATTCTACCGGTTCTGTCTGGCTCTACAGAACCGGTAGCTCTGAAGAGTAGAAGACACAGAACCGGTTCTGTGTCTGTTGCTGTTTTAGCCCACCCGCCCGGGCTCTTACCTGTCCTTTATTTCCTGCTTTTTCAACCACAGCTGCTTTGCATGGCACAGCTGCCATTTAAAAAGTAGGGGAAAAGGGCTTTTCCAACCGCTGCGCACTTGCACATAGTGCTGCTCAGCTGTCTGGGCAGCTCAGCAGGTCATAAATTGCATTCGCATGACTTGTGCAATGATGTAGAGCAATAGAACCAGTAGTTATACCAGCCGTGTTAGGAATAACATAGGTTACCTAACGTAGTTTGGGTAAAATAATATATATAAACTATGATTGTAAGTTTAAGTGTGTGTCATTTTAAAACTGCAAAGCATGTAATTTTGGGTGCGGTGTGAAACCACCATAAGAGGGAGCAAGAGAACCTGATTGATTGCTGACAATTACTGGATTGCATGGATTGATAGTTTGTTAACTGCGTGTTTCCCCTACTGCTGAGTTGCTGAAGGAAGAGAGGAGTTTTTGAGTTCTTCATATCTCTACTGCGAGGAGATATATTACTGGACTGATATTTGTAAGTTTACTGACCTCTCTTTTTCGACACTGGAATTTGCAACTGAATAATCCCTGGACGGACTGAACTAGTGAATGATATATGGACTGTTTGACTATGATATAACTCTTACTGGAATAAACTGTTGGGTATATGGATACATCAACCAGGTTTGGGTTGAATAAATATGTAAACCTAGGATTAAGTGTTTGCAACTTTAAGCTAAAAACTGCAATGTCATTGCATAATTATGGGTGCGGTTGTAAGCTGCAATAAGAGGCAGTGAGAGACATGTAACACTTCCTGGTTTCTGATCCTGGTCTCGAGTTCCTGGTGTTACTGGTCTCTGGTCTGTCTGCTGTCTGTCTGCCTACTGTTTATCTCCTGCATGAGATGTCTACTGTGCAAGATACTTCTCTCAACTGAACACAAGGACTGTTTGCTTGGTGAGCTGTGAATTCAGCATTGTCTTTGAGAGAAAGGTATCTTAAGAAGAAGATTTACAAGCAGATAAAGACATTGTATTTACTGTTTAAAAGACTAGGTAACTGGATAGATATACTGGATACTGACATATGGACTGAATGACTATTCTTAATCTCTGTGTGAATTAAATACCTATTTAAAACCACAAACAGTGTTTTTGTCTCAAGTGTGTGTATACACTTGGGCCCAGCCTCACTCTCATTTGGCTGCCTGGCTTGACTGCTGCTGTGCACTCAGCTCGGGGGTTTATCCCCAAACACTAACATTGGTTATGGGCCCAGCAGAGTGCACAGTCTAGCTAACCAGGATATAGCAGTGAGAGCTGGTGTGAGTTGCACATTACTGTAAGGACAAACTGTTTGTTAAATAGTTATTTTTCACAAGAGAAATGGCACAAGTAAATTTGCCACATCTGTCCATGATATCCAGGTTAGATGGTACAAACTATGTTTCATGGTCAATGAAGTGTAGTTTACTACTACGAAGAGAAGGTTTGTGGAACATAATAACAAACCCACCAGATGTATCTAATTTAAATCCTAACGATGAAGAGGATTATAAACTGATACAGGATTATGAACGCAAGAATGAGCAGGCTTTGTGCATCATAGGACTGACTCTCTTAGACCAGCAACTGATTCATATTCGTGGAGTGGAAAATGCTGCAGACTGCTGGGAGAATCTTAAAAAGATTTATGTTCGAGACAGTGTAGGAGCTCATATCAATCTTACACGGAAGCTGTTTAGAACACATCTTGAGAGGAATGGAGACATGTTGACTCATTTAAACTGTATGAAAAGCATTTTTCAACAATTACAAGAAAAAGAGCTTATTTTTAATGAGTTGCAACAAGTATACATCATATTGTCTTCTCTGGATCGAAGCTATGATGATTTTGTGACTGCATTAGAGGTATTGCCAAAAGACAGTTTATCAGTAACTGAGATTACCGGCAGGCTATTAGAAGAAGCCAGGAGAAGGTTTGAACGTGACCAGCTGAGGGAAGATAAACATAAGGAAGAGAAATTATCTTCAAAGCTTGATAGAAACCAGCTGTGTAAAATAAAGCACCCGGAAGAAGAGAATTTATCTTCGACGGCATACACAATTAAAAAGTGTTTTAATTGTGGAGGCAGAGGACATTTGGCAAGATTCTGCAGAAAAAGAAAAAGCCAGAATGTAAAGAAGCCAAAGAAATCCTTTGAACTAGCCACGTTTAGCAATTGTGATATGAAGAGTGATTTATGGGTGGTGGACAGTGGTGCATCCCACTGCATCACGAGAGATAAGACAAAGTTTATAAAAATGTCTACAAGCTCTCAACGTATATCACTTGCCAATGGTTGGCACCTCAAGGCCAAGGGTGAAGGTATTGCTTATTGTCCATGTTTAAACCAGAATATAAAAATGTTATATGTACCACAGTTAAAGATGAACTTACTTTCTGTAAAAGTATTAGATAAACTAGGATATGTGGTTACATTTAAGAATAATAAGTGCATACTGGAAAGAGATGGCAAAAAGGTAACTGCAGCTTTAAATGGAGCATTATATGTCTTACATGATGGTAAGAAAGGGGAGGCACAAACTGTATTTAATAATATCAAGCCTCATGATGAATGTATCCATTTATTGCATAGGCGTTTGGGGCATGTGAATTTTAAAATGCTAAAACGTACAGTAGAGTTATCTGAAGGAATAAGGTTAAAACCCTGTGATAAGTATTTGCGTTGTAATGTCTGTTGTGAAGATAAGAGTAAAATAATGCCTGCAAATAGGCTAAATGGTTTCAAAACTACAGAACCTTTAGAAGTAGTATTTGCAGACATTATAGGTCCAAAGAAACCCAGTATGGGGGGTGCTCGATATATACTGAGCATTATGGACCATTACTCTAGATATGGGTTTTGCTACCTAATGAAAAGCAAAACTGAAACATATCAACATTTCTTCAACTGGTTAAAGTTTGCTGAAAGAAAAACCAAACGGCAAATTATAACCTTGGTGACAGATAATGGCATGGAATTTGTTAATAGCAAATTCCAGAATAGGTTAAAGGCAGCTGGAATAGCTCATAAGACATCTGCACCATACAGACCACAGCACAATGCATATGTTGAAAGGCGAGGCCAAACTTTGCAGGCGATGACCCGTACTATGTTAACTGATTCTGGGTTACCTGATTCTTTGTGGGGGGAGGCCACAATGTGTGCTAATAATTTATTAAATAACGTTGTTAACTCAACCACTGGTGAAATACCATTCACCATGTGGCATGGCAGGAAGCCTGATTTGAGTTACCTGCACACATTTGGTGCACCAGCATGGGTGCATATCCCTACACATCTCAGGCGTAAAGGGCAACATAGAGCTAAACAATTATTCTTCGTTGGTTATCAAGCTAACCATAGGGCATATAGATTTTGGGAGAAAGGCACATCTAAGGTGTTATGTAGTGCCAATGCCCAATTTCTAGAGCACGTAGGATGGGATAAGTTAGAGCAGGATAATAATAACGAGGTGATTATTGAATCATATAGAAATCCCATTAAGTATCCCTGTAACTTTAAGAAAGAAGTAAAGCAAGAAGTACAGGAAGAATTAGAGCCCCTAGAGGAAGAAATAGCTGAAGATGAGGAACAGGTAGTAACTCAACCAAGCCCAGTAATACCCAGAAGGACTACACGTATTACTAGACCGCCTGAAAGATACCAGGCTAACACAGTGTGCCAGGAAAATAGAATCCCAAATACTGTGGATGAGATTAAAAGATATCCTTCTAAAGAGAAAGAAAAGTGGTATGCAGCAATTAATAAAGAATTGAAATCCTTGAAGGATATGAAGGTGTATGAAAACGTGAGATTACCTAGTAATGAAAAAACCATTGGCTGCAGATGGATTTTTAAAATAAAGACAGATAAGGATGGAAACACAATCCATAAGGCAAGGTAGTAGCCCAAGGCTTTAGACAAAGTGCAAAAGACTATGATGAAGTATTTGCACCTAGTCTGAAAGCAGCAACTTTAAGGGCAGCATTAGTGTGGGCAGCAAGCAAGCAATATATAGTTAACCATTTAGATGTGGAAACTGCTTACTTGCACGCTCCACTAAGACATACTGTTTATATGAAAAGGCCTAATGGATTTAAAGGAGACAATAATAATGATAATGATTGTTGGTTATTAAAGAAGAGCCTTTATGGTCTTAAACAATCGGGCTATGAATGGAACCAGTATATTGTGAAGGAACTGACCAATATAGGGTTTAAAGCTGGTTTAGCCGACCCATGTCTATTTAAGAGAGAAAAGAATGGGAAAATATCATTATTATTGTTGTTTACTGATGATATTGCTCTGATAACTAAGACTAATGATGAAGCAAATGAAATAATAACATCATTAGCCAAGAAGGTAAAAATCAAGCAATTAGGGGAGATAAAGAGATATCTAGGTTTAAATATAATGAAAACACAGAAAGGTTATAAGATATCTCAGGAAGATAAGATATCGAAATTGCTAATAGATTATAAGATGGAACTTTGTAAGCCTGCAAAGACTCCAATGAGTCAGGATATTTGCAAAATGGATACACAAAGTCCCAAATGTGATAAGGAACTATATCAATCTTTGATTGGTAGCTTATCATATATTAGCAATTGGTCAAGGCCAGATATTGTTTTTAGTATTAATCAGCTGGCACGACACAATAATGACCCGCTTCAATGTCACTGGATAGCATTGAAAAGAATCCTAAGATATCTTAAAGGAACATTACACCATGCACTGTATTTAGAACCAAAAGGTGATCTCATATTGAGTGCTTATGCAGATGCTAGTTTTGCAGCAGAAAGAGATACTAGAAAATCGACTTCAGGAACAGCCATAATGCTGGGTAAGACATTAATTGGCTGGAAGTCTATAAGGCAACAGCATATAAGTTTGTCTACTATGGAGGCAGAATTCTCCTGTTTATCTTTATTGTGTACTGAGTTAATTATGTACAAACAAATGTTGAAGGATATGGGTATAACTGTAAATTACCCTATAGTTGTACATGAAGATAATCAGGCAGCAATTCAAATGGCCACTAATATTGCAGTTAAAACGAGAAGTAAACATACAGATTTGAGGTATCTTAATGTAAGACAATCTGTACAGAGTAAATTGATACAGCTGGAGTACTGCATGTCGGAGGACAATGTAGCTGATTATTTTACTAAAGCCCAAGGTGCCATTAAGCATCTAGAGAGTTGTGAAAAATATGGGTTTAGAATGTAAAGGCATTACATATTTATGTCACCCAAAAGGGGAGAATGTTGGGTATATGGATACACCAACCAGGTTTGGGTTGAATAAATATGTAAACCTAGGATTAAGTGTCTTGTAGCTTTAAGCACACGAAACTGCAATGTCATTGTGGGTGCGGTTGCAGGCAGTAATAAAGGTAGGAAGGGAAATGTAATAGACCCTGCTTCTGGATGCACCTGGTTCTGTTCCTGGTCTGCTGCCTGTTGGAACGTCTATCTGCTTACTTTGGAGGCTACTGTGCCAGATACCATTTCAACTGAACACAAGGACTGTTTGCCTGGTGAGCTGAGGATTCAGCGTTGTCTTTGAGAGAAAGGTATCGGGATGAGAAGATTTACAAGCAGATAAGGACATTGTATTTACTGTTAATGGACTTGATAACTGGATTGATATACTGGATAATGATATATGGACTGAATGACACTTCTTTAATCTCTGTGTGTATTAAATAACTATTTTAAAACCACAAACAGTGTTTTTGTCTCCAGTGTGTGTATACTCTTGGGCCCACTCTCTCTCTCATTTGCCTGCCTGGCTTGACTGCTGCTGCACACTCTGCTAGGGGGTTTATCCCCAAACACTAACATAAACTATTTAATTAGCACTGTGTATCTGTTTTACTGAGTGTAAGCTACAAAAACGTTTATCTCACATATTTTGTCTGCCTGACTGACTGCTGTGCAGATTCTGCTAGGGTGTATCCCTAACAAGCCGGATCCCATCCTTGTATAGTACACTTTCTAAGTTGGTATAATCACAGCTGTGTGTCAAAGGGGATAGCTAAATTGCCCTGCTTCTTCAAGCCAATAACCCATCTACGTTTAAAGCCAGTTTCAAGTGGTTCTTATAAATCTTTTCTTTATATTTTTACAAAAAAGAAGATATGTAATAAGTTGATGGTGTGATTCTCTTCTTTCACTTTGCCTTCAATAAGCCCCTTATATGCTCATGAAGAGGGAAAACAGAAAGAAGAAAGACATTGTGGGCAAATTCTCTGTGCAGAAGCCAAAAAGAGGAATTAATTATTGGAGAATCTTAGGATTGGGAAACCGGGAGATTGTGAGTATTAGTTGTGTTTTAGGCATGAAAGCCAGTTTGGTGACTTTGGCCCAGTTAGTTTCTCTCAATCCAACTCACCACACAGAGTTGTTGTTAAGGGAAAAAAATAGGAGGAGGAAGGAGTATTAGATATACAGTATTTGTCACCTTTATTTATAAAAATAATAAAGGCAGTATTCTTGTTTTTTAATTCATTGACCCATGAAATCTATACTACTTAAAAGACAAAATTGGGATTCTATATAGTAAAGACATAGGCACTTATTTAGATGAACTTCTAGTTAGTACAACCAATTCCATAAATGCAGAATTTGTTTACAAAGAGAACAAATATGAAATGATTTCTCCATGTTTTTCCACCCATTTATTATACCTCCTTAAATGTGGAAGATTCCAGGAAACTATAGTGTTGAGGTTTGTTTTTTTTTTAAACTAAACTCCATTTTGTGTTTGAACAAAGGGGCTATATTTCTTTCATAGTTTACCGAATGTACCTTGAGCACACCTATTCACATACAAGAAATCATAGAAGTCTTTAATTAGGAGACTTTGCTGAAATGGCAAATAAACAAAGAAGAAAAGAGTTTTCCTCTGGTTAAAGCAAATTAGGCCTTAGTGAATTCTTAAGGCCAACCTTTTTTCTGAATTGCCCCTCTCAGAAAAAAAAAAAAACCTCTTCTGGTAAAGTGAGGTTTAAACTTTGCCAACTATACTTTGAAAGAAAAAGTATTCAGTCTAGAGATAGTAGTGAAATTGAACAGCTCTGGGGATTTGGAAGTATTTTTTTTTTAGTGGAGACATGAGAAACCCCCCAAAAAGGCTATTAAGTCCTCCTTCTCTTCCTCATTGGGGACTTTGAAGCAAGAGTATGAAGTATTTTGCCTCACATCAACAACTTTTAAAGGGCAGAAGTTCCTGAAATTAGGGCCACAGAAAAGCAACGGAGGATCCGTTTAGACATCTGCCTCAGGGGCCAACATAAATAATTTTCAAATATTGTTTAGAAATGAATGCAGCAATTTCAAGATAATTGGTAAAGGGCTTGGGTGATTGAGGGGTGGCAACTTGGCATGAGACAATGTAGTCCAAGAATTTCTAAATAAACCACAACAAATATTTTTCCAAATATATAATAAAACTAAACCCCCATTCCCTAATTGTTGCTCCCAACATTGGTCTTATGTTTTCAAAAAATAAGAAAATAAGAAAACTGAAATGGAATTCAACTGAACTGGAATGGAACTGAAATGGAATGGAAGAAGAATAAAAACTCACTACTTGTTCAGCATGAGTGGTCTTTTTCATCACTAAATCCAGAAGAATAGCCTAAAGGAAAGTCAGCCCTCACACCCCCATTCTTTTCCCCCTTTGTCTTCTGTCCTTGTTGGAGCAAGCAACAATGGCTGAAGGTACCGATGTGGATGCGGAATTTCCAATTGAGTGTGGAATGGATGAGGAGGAGGATTGGCCATGGAACGAAGGATTGCATGAGCCCTCAGCAAGTACCATAAGTGGTGACACGCCACCTGCTGGTGGAACGGGGGATACTAAAAGTGAGACTGATGATGAATTGCAAAGGGTCATGAGACCCAAGAAACGAAAGGAGAGAAAAAGTGGCTTGGACTTCCATGAGGATTTGGGAGGAAAAGGTGTGAGAGGGAAGCTGCCTGCTTTTGCTCCTGGGAACACTGGAGCATTTGATAAATGGAGGGAAAGGAGGATAGCTGACGACAATGAATGGAGCACCTCCACCTCCAGTCTGGGGGCAAACACTCTAGAACTTCTCCGTATGAAGTATGGGGAATTGTATAAGGGACCACACCCCCAAAAGCATGTGAGACAACATGGGGGGGGGTGTCGAACAGAAGACACTTCCTTTTTTAGCTCTCTTCCTCGAGAAGGGAGGGAACGTAGCAGCAGAAGTGCAGGGAGTGAGAGTGCAACTGGGTTTGACTCTTTATTAGCCGACGTAGTCAGCACATCGGAGCCGCGGATGAGAGGAACTAAGCAATTGGCTTCCAGTGTGGGATGGTGTTGGTGACGGGGATATGGGTGTTAATGGTATTTGGTACATAACTTGTATATTTCGCAGTGAACAGTAACATGGTACAAAAGTAACCTGATGTAATAAGTATTCCACATAGTGGTAAATCATCATTGAGTGGATGACGGATGCATTAATTATGTAATTAGCTAATGTATGACATGCATAAATACAGCTCTGGCTGCAGATGAAGCCAGAGCTGACTTTAAACTGTTATGCTTCATTGTTACCCAATGTTTTGGAATGGAAGAATAAAAACTCACTACTTGTTCAGTGTGAGTAGTCATTTTCATCACTAAATCTGGAAGAACAGCTGAAAATTTGACTCATAAATTATCAAATACATTTCAAATCTCTAAAATGAAATTTTAAGGGTAAAGTTTTGAGTCTCACTTCTGGATATGTATGTAATGATGGTTTAATATATTATACAAAAATAAGATTTCAGTATAAGATGAATGACCTGCAATGAGTTTGAAGTCATTCTCCGTATCTTCTTCCCGCCTCTTGCTATCCATAAAGATAGTTGTTTAAAACTTTGCCTGCATTGTGTTTATTATCAGTGGTGGGATTCAAATTTTTTTACTACCGGTTCTGAGGGAGTGGCTTGGTGGGCGTGGCAGAGGAAGGATACTGTAAAATGTCCAGTCAGAGGTTGTATTTGCCAATTCACTGAATTACTTAAAATTTCTGCTAGCGGTTACAGAACTGGTCAGAACCTGCTGAATACCACATCTGTTTATTATGATATCTGCACAAAATAATTATCTTTGTTGTTAATGTAAACTTCTTTAAACAATGAGTGATTTTATTGGTTCCAATTTCCAACTTTGTAATATGGCCAGTTTTTATATGTCAATTTTTTTGATTTTCTATTTGTAAAGTTTGATTGCATATGAATTTGTCCCCCAAAATATGGAGAGAAAAATTGTTTTATCAGAGTTGATTATGTAGTTTAATTGCCAAAGCATGGCAATGTGGAACACTTTCTCCAAGATTCCAGAAGGAAAAGGAAACTGGGGAAAATAAGTAGAAGAACTGGTCTAAGGAAGAGTCCTAGCCTTGGAAAATCTCCATCTGTCAGAGCGTTAATGTTATGAAAATAGTGCCAATCATAGCATTGACAGATCTGTTGTAATATTCATTTAGCCTTTTCATTTTAGGTTATTTAATAAAAGTTATTTGATCTCTTTACTTGTTTAAACAGGGACTGGGCAATCCTTTATTTTATTCACATTCCATTTAATCACATTACCTCATAGTCACAATGAAATAAAGGGGGGAAAATTCTAAACCTGGAAAGTATTTAATGCTGGAGCAAAGGCAAAAATACCCTATAGATACCTCAAGCAGTTTGTGGGGTTTTGCTTTATTTCTGAAGAACAATGAAACAAGAAGAAGAAAAACAAAACTACTATTATAAGGACAGTTCTAGTAAATGGAAAAGCATGTGTTGTCCCATTTACCTAATAAATACATTTTTATTTTTTTTTCTTACCCCCAATCTTTGCTTATTTTTCATCTTATTTTTGTTAGAGATTACAGGCAGAGTCTGTTTACACAATATGTGAACACCATATCCAATCAATTGTGGGAATTAAAAAAGATTGTTTTAGCCCCAAACAGCCTCAGCGCTGGAGCTAAATTCCAACTCAGTCTAGATTCAGACACTTGTGCTATGCCAATACAGATTAATCTTTCAATAAAGTTAATAAATATATTCTAAAACGACCTAGAGTAATAGGGCTGCTGTAGAAACTCTTTATCTCTCTCTTAATCCTGTGCACAGTAGACAGAAGCAATATATCCACCACATTTTAATATTTTTAGTAAAAAAAAAGTGGCAGGAAGTCTCTCTTGATTGAAGAAGATCAAAAGCAGTCAAACATAACAGTTCCCTCATTTTACATCTTTAATTCTGTGTATTAGCAGAGGGATTAATATTTAGCCTGGCTAACTAGATCAGCCACGTGGTATGAACATAGCCAAGTAAATCTAATGTTTCCTGAAATTTCACATCAGTTTTCTCTGGTTAAAACTTAGCACAATTTTTTAACTAAAAAAAAAAAATGAGCAGGTTATGCCCTGACCTTGAAATAATTGAAATCTAGATGTCTTTTATGTAAAAGCATTCTGACTCCTTTTTATTGCTATTTAAAACACTGCTTTAGATTTCACAAGATATTATTTAAACCAAATAAGTTCAATGAAAGAAGAATTTAAAAACTTAAATTCTCAGATTGGGAATGATACTGATCTCAGCCATGGTTTCTTTTTTTTTGTAAACTGAATTAAATTTGAACAATGATATTGATTGAAATATTTAGGGAGAAAAATAGAGCACTGTCGGGGCATTTTCAAGATTGGCTTCATTCTAGCTGTTCAAAGTAACAAATGTGCCAATTATTGCATATCAAGCCTTGTGAAGACTTATTTAATTCACACATATTCCCTATTCATCCATTCATACTCCATCTTAATACTGAGACCTGCCTGCCTGGTAGAGTCCAATGGCCTTCCCCAGCCCCAAGATATGCCCCATGGCCCATTTTCCAGCCCTCGGGGTCTCCACAGCCCTTGCCTCCCTGCTAGTTCTTTCCCCTTCCACCTACAGGGCTTTTCCACTCACACTGGCTCCCCACAGGCCTTTTGTTCCCTACCAGCTGACCTCCCCTTCTCATCACACATTGCACACTTATTTTTCGAAGGTCTCTGGAGCTCCAGACCTTTCCCCAGCAGTGTGTAGACTTTGTTAAGTTCCTAGAAGCAGCTTCCATTTCAGTGCAATGGCACGGAATTGTAGGAGTGCTCAAAATGGAAGCTCCTTCTGGAAGGCAGCCAAGCTGCTCAGAGACAAGTGGCCTGCCTTTCCCAACATGAGATTCGGAAATCTTAAAAAGATAAGTGTGTGATGGGGGGAGAGTAAGGTTGGTTAGGAGCTGGGCCAATTCCTGGGACTTGGCAGGGCAAAGAGACACGGAGAGAGGCAGAGAGGTGCTGCAGTTGGTTGGTCTTAAGGACAAATGACCACAGGGCACTGCAATGGCTGTAATTTCAAACCCAGGTCATAAATAGCAATAGCAATAGCACTTAAACTTGTACACCACTTCGCAGTGCTTCTACATCCCTCTCAAGGCAGTTTACAGAGTCAGCATATTGCCCCCAAGAATTTAGGTTCTCATTTTACCTACCGCAGAAGGATAAAAGATTGAGTCAACCTTGAGCCTGGTGGGATTTGAACTGCCAAATTGTAGGCAGCTGGTTGCAGAAGTAGCTTGCAGTACTGTACTCTAAAACACTGTGCCACAGAGACTCCTAAAAAAATAAGTTTTTTGTTTGGGGGTGGGTGCACATTTGCTAAGTGACAGGTCATTAAGTGAAGACCACCTTTATCTACATAGCAACTATGTTTGAACACGGGTCCTAGTTCACTATATCCATGGAATTATGCATGATGGCATTGTTTAATTCAACAAATATGCTTTTTCACACTCATATTAGCCTAATATTTTCTCTAGTTTTCTTTCTAGAGTTATGTAGTTTGTTTTATTTTTTTGAAGTAAATCATCATTTCCCCATGTACTGCTTTCAGATATGCATATAATTCTTCAGTTGATCAACAGAAACAGCATGTGTTTATATATAAAAGTTACAATTCCTGAAACAAACTTAATTTCTTATAAATATTAAGATGACTAATATGTAGCATTTGCATAAAATAGGTCCCATGCTGCAAGAGTTCAAAACCAGCCCTACTCACACATTGAATAATTATATAGATTGTGTTGTTGTTGAGAAAATGAAATTATGCAGGCATTTTCAAGAAACAATGGTCTTGGGGGATTGCATGAACAATACTTCAAATTCAACTATTGCTGTAAAGTTTTAAATTTACATTTTAAAAGCTTTAATTGGAAATATTTCATAGTGCAATGATTTTATTCCTCGGCAACAGAGTCTGCTGTGAAAACACACTGGGTGCTCTGCCTACCACACCTGAACTTCTCTGACCTAATGTTTTTCTCTGCAGGGGTTTTCTGAATATTTCCCACAGATACAATACGCAGGATTAAAAAATGATACCAAGAACAAAAAAACACATGATTTCTTTTTTTCTAAATAAATGTTGCTGATAAATTTCCAAACATTTCCTGTTTTGACATAAAGGCCGCTGATACTTACCTGATACGCCCGTTCTCTGTGAGCTGTGAAGAGCATCCAGTGATGGGAAGGTGCTTCAGTCTCTTCTAGGAAGGCTGGGCTTAAACTTGAGGACACTCCTCCTCCTCCACGAGACTCCTCCTTAGTGTCCCCAGTTTTGTGAAGCCAAGGTGTTGATACCCTATATGCTTAAGCCTATGTAATAACCCTGGCTGGAACAGACCCTCTACCAGACAGAATAAAAGGAAGGGGCTGGATGCTCTTCACAGCTCACAGAGAACGGGCGTATCAGGTAAGTACTGACGCACTTTCTCCCATGAGCTGTTCAGAGCATCCAGTGATGGGACATACCAAAGCTTGGCACTATCCTAAGAGAGGGACTCCGTCTGGGTTGCAGACCTAACTGTCTCTGAAATAACTTGCTGCAAAACTCGCCTACCAAATGAAGCCTCAGCAGAAGCAAATACGTCAATTTTATAATTTCTAATAAATTGAGATGGAGAAGCCCAGGTTGCAGCTCAGCAAATCTCCTCTATTGTAGCTTGGGTCACCCATGCTGCTGTGGTGGCTGCACTCCTTGTGGAGTGAACGGTAATGCCTTGGGGCACTGGAATTGAGTGAAAGTCATATGACATAGTGATGGTGGCCCTTAGCCATCTACCTATGGTAGAGGGTGAAACCTTGCACCCCAGGGTGTTAGGCTGAAAGGACACGAAGAGGGCTTCTGTCTTTCTGGAGGGCACCGTGCACTCTATGTAGATGCATAAGGTTCTTCTTATGTCCAAGCGGTGCTATTGGTGTTCGAGCCCATGTGATGGACATGAGCAAAAATTTGGGAGCACCAGCTCTTGAGCTCTATGGAATGCCGAATTAACTTTTGGAATGAAGGAGGGATCTGGTCTGAGAACCACTCTATCCGAATGGAAAATGCAGAGGTCTTTGCGCACTGCTAATGCAGCTAGTTCGGAGATTCTTTGGGCAGATGTAATTGCTATCAGGAAAACTACTTTGTAGGTTAGAAATTGAAGCATCGTGGTCCTTAGTGGCTCAAAGGGACCTGTAGTAAGGGCCAATAGTACCTTATTTAAGTCCCAAGTTGGATATCAGTGCACTACGGGGGGCCTCAAGTTCTTGGCACTGCGCAGAAAACTGCGAATGCGAAAGTGATGAGATATGGAGGTAAGATCATACCAAGATATGATCAAAGCCAGGACCGCCACCTGTCTCTGCACAGTATTGGGTGATAACCCTTTGTTTAGGTCCTCCTGTAAAAACTCTAATAACTGCACTACTGATGGGGAAGTGGGGTCGATCTGAACCTTCTGACACCAATGGCAGAAGCTAGACCAGGTGGCCTCACAGATTCGGTTCATTGAAGGACGTCGAACCGACTGAATAGTGTGAATAACTTGAGTAGAAAGGTGTTCATCTCTCAGATGTCGCCATTCAACTTCCATACTTAGCCATTGGGGGTCTGGGTGTAGCTCTGGGCCTTGAGACAGCGATATGACCGATGATGGGATCCTCCTCGGTGGTACTATCGAGAGATCCTTCAGGTTTGCGAACCATGCTCACCTTGGCCAATAAGGAGCCACTAATAGAAGGTCCGCTTCTTCTTCCAGCAACTTCTGAATCAATTTGGGGATCATGGGGAGGGGAGGAAAGGCATATAGCAGTCCGATAGGCCAGTGACATCTGAGGGTATTCACGTCCTCTGCTACCTGCAATGGGTAATGAGAAATGAATCAGAGAAGCTGTGCATTGAGTGGGGAGGCAAACAGGTCGACTACCGGTCAGCCCAACCTCCGCGTAGCCTCCAGAAAGATCTTGGGGTCCAGATGCTACTCTGATTGGTCTAATGTGGCTCTGCTGAGCCTATCCGCTTGTACATTTGCTACTCCAGATATGTGCTCCGCCCTTAGAGAGAGAAGATGGATTTCAGCCCACAGGAATAGTCTTTCTGCTTCCCTCATTAGTAGATTGGAATGAGTGCCCCCTTGTTTCTTGATATGGGCCTTTGTAGTTGTCTGTTAAGATGAGCATGTGTTTGTAATGGAGATGCAGGAGGAATTGTTGGAGTGCCAAGTACACCGCTCTCAGTTCTAGCCAGTTGGTATTGTGTGCCTTCTCTGAATCCGTCCAAAGGCCTTGTGCTGTATGTGATGGAAGTGGGCCCCCCATCTCACTAGACTGGTGTCTGTTGTAACAATAGACCTGTGTGGATCCTTGAAAGGGCATCCCTTGTTGATTTTGGGTCGTGTCCACCATCGTAGAGACCTGAGAACGGTTGATGGAACTTTTACACAAGTCCTGGCGTCGTCTCGCCCGGCGCGTTGGAATGGCAACAGGAACTATTGCACGGTTCTTGCACGGAACTGGACCCAAGGAATAATAGAAATACAAGAAATCATTTTTCCGAGCAATTTAGAAAGTAGACATAGTTGAGCCAAATCTCTAATGCTTTCTTGTCTGTCAGGGGAGAGGAAAACTTTGCCTTCCAGGGTGTCAATGATGGCTCCAAGGTGAATGAGTCTAGTAGAGGGTGTTAAATGACTTTTTGACCAATTGATTGAGAACCCATGTTGTTGTAGGGTTACAAGTGTAGTTTGAGTGTTCGAATTTGCTTGATTGATGGAAGATGCCAGAATAAGAATGTCATCCAACTAGCATTGAAGTCGGATGGACCTATCTCTGAGTGATGCTGCCAAGGCAGCCAAGACCTTTGTAAAAGTTCTGGAAGCTGAAGCTAGGCCAAATGGGAGAGCAATATATTCGTAATGGACATTGTTGTAACAGAAACGAAGGAATTTGAAATGTGAGGGCCTAATTGGGATATGTAAGTAAGCTTCCATGAGGTCTATGGAGGTAAGGACATCGCTTTTTCTGATGCTGAGTAAATGGATTCAAGAGTGGTCATTTTAAATTTTTGGTAAACTAAAAGTTGGTTTGGACATTTTAAGTCCAGGATTGCCCTCCACCCCCCTGAACTTTTAGGGACCATGAAGAAGTGCGAATAAAAACCAAGAGCTTTTTGATTAGAAGGGAAGGGTTGTATGGCCCGGATCTCTAGTAGATGTGCTATGGCTGTGTCCATGAGAAACCTTTTTTCTGCATCCCTGGAAATTGGGGACTTCATAAAAAAATCAGGGCGGTGGTGGTGGTGGAGCTGAACTCCAGTGCCAAACCAAATCGTACTGTGTTCCTGACCCATGCATCAGTGGTAGAGGAGTCACATTGGTCAGCAAACATTTTTAGGCGACTGCCAATGGGAATCTCATTGTGGTCGTTACTTGGACCTGCAGAAGGGCCTAGATCCTG
The DNA here is from genome assembly GCF_049901715.1 of Pseudonaja textilis. Lineage (NCBI taxonomy): Eukaryota > Metazoa > Chordata > Lepidosauria > Squamata > Elapidae > Pseudonaja > Pseudonaja textilis. The sequence goes on from NC_141992.1 coordinate 59,777,080, forward strand.
TTCCTCAAAATTGTCTCCTAGGATGGAGTCTCCTTCTATATCTGTCCCCAGGTTCAATTCTATCTGTCTGTTGTCTGAATCCAGGCTATCTTTGAAATCTTGGATAGTAGGGTTGGTAGAAGGGGCAAAAGGAACCCCTACGAAAGGGCTCTGGTGATCTGGACTCTGATTGACGAAAAAGAGAGGGAAGAATTTTCTTTTTGGTTCTGGTTTCAATTAGGAGGGGTTCAAGCACACTGCCAAATAGTTTGTTCTCCGAGATGGGAGCTGAGGCAAGCCGCCACTTGTGCTTGACGTCTGCCTGCCAATGCCTGAGCCAAAGTAACCTTCTAGCCGCAATTTGGGAAGCAATGGCCCTAGAGGAAAATTTAACTACATTGAAGGTAGCATCTGCTGAAAACTCTGCAGCGGCAATTAATTTAGCCACATCTTGATGTACCCTAATGTTTGAGGCTGGAATGGTATCCCTCAGGTGGCGAAGCAATCTGAGAGATGATCTGGTGAAAAAGGAGGCCGCTGTGGCCACTCTGATGGCCCATGCACCTGAGATGTGTGCCCTGTGGAGGACTAGTTCCGCTCTCTTGAGAGCCTTTTCAGCTTCACTTGGGATGGGTGAGGATGATGTAAGTGCAATGATAGGTTCGTCCACTTCTGGAGTGTTTAGAAATTTAGAGAACTTGGGTGCCAAATTATAGTATTTTTTATCATGTCCTGTGGGAGTGGGATATGAGGCTGCTGTAGCCCATTGTTTTTGCATTAAATTGGAAAACATGTGTGGCAGTGGGATAACCTCTGCCTCAGTGATTGGTTGAGAGAATATGAGATCTTCTGCTTCCCCTGGAAGTATTTGGTAGGGGAGAGGTACCCGTATTATCCAGCCGTACAGTGTTCTTGGCCTTAAACAGCAGAGATTTAAATAATTGTGGGCGGAATAATCCTGTAAATACAGGGAGGTCAGGTGAGAGGCCTTCATCATCAGACATCCCCCTTTCTAGTGGATCCACCTCTGACAATACCTGGTCAACGGTGTGTACCAACCCCTCCTCCATTTGATCCATTGGATCCCCTTGATCTCCCATATCCTGTGTGTACTGAGGGTCTCTGACAGTGGGCAATGATAGTTCTGGGGGGGGGTACCTGATGAAGATGTGGATCCATGATGCCCAGAGATCGTTCAGAAAGGGATCCACAAACTGAAGCTGAGGGTGTTCGTCCTTCCTGAATAGCCTGTTGGATGCCTGCTTATATGCCCTTCTGGATAGCTAGCTCCCTCCACGCCCTCATGTTGTCAGGGATTTCCTCCAGAAATTCCTCCTCTTTTCTGAGGCCAGCTGCAGTTGCAGTGAATATTGCCTCTGGGGCCCTCCTTGGGGAAAGAACGTTAGAAAGAGCCTCCTGGGGAGGTTTTATCAATATGCTGCTCCTTCTGGATAAATCCAGAGGGGCGGTTGGAGGGTTCTGGGCCTGTGAGGTAGAGGGTATGATGAGTGGTGAAGAGGTGGGCTGTGCAGCTGCTCGTGTACATTTTTCCACCTGTCTTTCTAATGCCTGATGGTGTCTGCTGCATCTTTCTCTGCTGCCTTAGAGGTCTTTTTGGGGTCTGTGGACTTATCTCTATTTTTAGCAGTTAGTCTAGATCTGGAGTTGTAGTTGCTGGTCATGGTAATGCCTTTGACAGATTAGTAATGGAAAAGAGGCTATGAAATTAGGTGGCTGGAACACCTAGGGGCCTGCTCCCTTAAGGGGCAGGGGATCCTGGCATAAATAGTTCCCCGATGCCTTTAGCAAATCTTGTCTCCTGTTTTGTTTTGTTATCTATCTATCTATCTATCTATCTATCTATCTATCTATCTATCTACCTATCTATCTTTTAATAACTTAAAGATTTGTAGAATTTAAGTCAATCAAGTCAATTTTTGAATAAAATACTTGTAACATCAAATATGGAGACCAGAACACCCCCCTCCAGACCCGGCATTTATATGAGGGCACAGAGGTCTGTAACTGATAATTAGATCAGTTTAGCTGCACTTATTGCCTGTGGAATCCAGCAGTTCAAGTCCTCTATCATCCAGTGGACTGGTGGTAGGGACCTCCCCTTCCCAGGTCCCCAAGAAGGGAAACCTTGTTGGGTAACTTGCCTCACAGACAGTAACAATTACTCAGCAAACTTAACCACACGGCCTTTAAAATGGTGGCCGCCTCGTGGCAGAATGAAAATGAAAGCAGCTATCACTGCCCGACCTGCTGAAAGCAAAACCACTCAGCGGGAAGGCGCAGGGGCTAATTCCCTGCCCTGAGGTGTTCTGCGAGGAAAGCCTCATAATAAAAAGGAAAAAAAGGCTGCACTTTTAAATGGAAGCTTCAAACCTCAAAGGGACAGAGCGTTTACTCAGCCGGCTGGGAGATCAGAGAGATAAGCCTCCTTGTTTAGAAGTTTAAGGCAGCCTGTCTCTGAAACGAGAGGCTTTTAGCCTCAGAGCAGATTGGAAAGATAAGCCTCCACGTTTATGAGGCTTTAGCCTCGGGAGGCTGGAATGCTCATAAAAAACTAGCGAAATGACTTTTGGAGGTTCCCAGGGGTGGTGGGGGTAGTTGGTGACAGAAACTATGGTTTTACCTGACCTGAGAAATAAATCAGCTAAATCAGCTATATCGCCAGTGTTCTGTTCCGACCAGGAAACCAATAACACAACCTGTCTGAAGAAAGGCTGAGCTAAAACTGGGGACGCTAAGGAGGAGTCTCGTGGAGGAGGAGGAGTGTCCTCAAGTTTCAGCCCAGCCTCCCTAGAAGGGACTGAAGCACCTTCCCATCACTGGATGCTCTGAACAGCTCATGGGAAAAAGACTATTTCTAATCCATACCATACTTCTTGTTGTTTTATTGTATAATACATTATATTGCATTATTTAAAATATTAATTACATCTTACTTTCCCAACAGATGGACTCCCATACAAAGTCAAGTTAGCTTTCCATATTTGGACCCAAACTTGTTTTATTTTTTTTATTTTTTGGGGGGGGGTATCCCTTCCCTTTGTGTTTAACCAGATAACTCTGTTTTTCTTTCCCTTTGCTAGCAGTAAATTCAGGAGTTTGCAATACAGTCCCTGTTACATTCCAAGATGGTGTCAATGGACATCATTTTTTTTAAAAAGTGTACAAAACCTTAATTATCTATATTAGTGAATATTATCAACAATATTAAGTATGCTCCCTGACCAATCCTTGAATGATCATGACCTCAGATAGTGGTGGGATTCAAATTATTTTACTACCAGTTCTGTGGGTGTGGCAGAGGAAGGATACTATAAAATCTCCAGTTAGAGGTGGTATTTTCTGGTTCTCCATGGTCAGAACCTGCTGAATTCCACCTCTGACCTCAGAAATAGGTAGTGTGACTCCCACAAAACTCCTAGATGATTCTTACCAGAACCTGCAAGTTAAAGCACCATATATAGGTGCTTATATACAGACACAAAATCATTTCTAAATCCACTAATTTAAATAAAATCTAATCCACTTCTTTGCTACAGGTTAGTCCAGATTAAATAAAATTTACTAAAATAGAATCTAGTAGAAATACAAAAGTAGAACATACAGAATAGATAAAAATATAAAAATATACAAGTATTCTTGCATTATTTGGCTATTAGCAATAAACAAGTTTTACAAGCTTTACAAAATTTGAAATCGCAAGCATTACCTTGGGTCCTTATCTGCTAGTGAAAATTGAATATAAAATTTTTCAGTCTATCTTGGAAATTGAGTTAGAAAAGGCATTAATAAGCTGTTCCTATATGTCTCGATAGAAATTACTATATAACAGAACATGAGTTCATATTTCAATATTACCATCTTTAGAAGGGCAAAGCCTTACCACGTAGGAAATTTTGTGGATTTTTTTTCTTCAGCTCTGCTGATAGTATTATATTGAAACATAATATCAATGCTTGCAAAAATTTATCATTTGTAACTTCAGTCAGATACAATGCCGCTTTGAAGGGTGCATTGCTGTGGCCCAATTGTACCTTGCTGACCATTTACTATATTCATATAATAAATAAATAAACAAATATCATCATCATTTTAGCCATTATCTATCCACTGCAGGATGAAGGCCTCTTCTGCATGTTTCCAACCTATATGGTCTTGAGTTTTCTTTTGCCAATTGGGTTCCCAATGCTTGCTGATGTCGTCAATCCATCTTGTAGGTCTCTTTCGTGGACTCTTTTCATCAGTTGGGATCTAATCTATGACTGCCTTGGTCCACCTGCCATCAATTCTTCTTGTGATGTGACCAGTCCATTTCCATTTCAATTCTTTTATTCTCTTGATGATATCATATACTTTCGTTTGTTCTCTAAACCATGTGCAGGTCATATACTAAATATAAATATAACATACACACACATAGACCAGCAAGTATTGCAAGCCCAATTAGCAAAGGTATGTGTGTGCAATACTCTGATTGCAATCCTATATTTAGGACCCTAACCCTAATCTTCTTGCCTTTAGTTCCTTACCAGAATAATTTAAATGCAGAACAGCCAGAATGTTGACAAATGTTCTACTGCATCCCCTGAGCAATTCCAATTCTATATACTTCTCTCTGACCAATAATTAAATTCCTACACATTTCTAAACCGATATCTACAATTTGAACCACCAGGAAATTTGTGGGTTCCCTTATAAGGAAGCATCCTTTTTTTTGAGGTACCTATTAACATATAATGTTCAAATGAGATTAGAGACCAGATCCAAATCTGATGTTAGATCTATATCTGTCCAATAATGCTGGATTGATGCCCTTTCCAAGTATATTGGTGGTATCTGTACTACTATCTTCAATATTTCAAAACATTTTCTTATCATTACTGTTCTAAAATCAGCTAAAATACTGTGCTTTTAAGCTGGCAAAATTACCTTCATTAAAAAAACAACAAAACTAAGTTTTAGAAATCATAATTTTTATTGGTGCCTAATATTTTTGAAAAATAATACTTTTTTTCCTTTAAGGCAATTTGAAGTCTTCAACAAATACTAATGCTACAAAGCATATATATTGCAATTACTCCTGAAGAAAAATAACATTTGGCTCTTTCTGAGAATTCAGTTCTCCCTTGTTTTCATGCTTCATACAGTGCCTACTCTCTTTGCTTTCTTCTTTACCATCTGCCCATTTCTCTGAGAGAAAGTGCCAAAAACTTTGACTATGTCATCCACTGCCATCATGTAAAAGAGAGTGCCATCTCCACCTCCACATATCCCTGTGGTATAACTGGAAGACAGTTTGGAATAAACATATTAAAGGTTCCCAAAAGATCTTACTATCTTTTAAATAACTATTAGAGGATGTAACTTTTGCCAACAAATATAAAAGTCATCCCAATATCTGGCAAAAATACTTTTATGATTTTTCTTATTTACTAGAGGAAAAGTCCCAATATTACTAAATGTTAATTATTCGCATACCTAAGTTTTACAATATTAAAGACTATACTATAATTGTAATTTAATAATTCAGTTCCAGAATTTAATACCAATTACGAATGTATAAACAGCTTTTATATCTCTCTCTAACTCACATTATAATTCTCCCTTTTACTTATTTCCTGGCCTACCTTCCTATCCTTGATATTTTACTATTTCAGTAGGGCAAAAAGACACAATTATCAATCCTTAATTCTTTTTCCATCCTATCCAGCAGGTAAAATACTGATACATTAATAAGCATACAAATTTTTGATATTTATTTATTTAATCACAATTTAGAAGCTGCTAAAACTCCGTATTACTCTGGTGGCTTACATTTAAAATAAAAATGATATGGAGCTCAATCACCACTCTGTCCTAAAACTTGGAAGATGACAGCAAATTCCTCACATGTTCCAGACCTCACTCCATGCATATCTGGTTGGAAATGAAACAAGGAGTCTCACACTTCTTCATCAAAGCTCTGGGTGAAGAAAACCAGATTTTCACAGCCCTAAACAACAGAAAAGTTGACCCATTCAGATTTCAGGAAGAACCTCATTCCAGAAGGTAGTTGCTGCTAAAGAGAAGGAGCACTTCCAAGTCTCAAGGGATGACTTTGATTAACTGAGGAAACCTGGGGCTCGCCAATTCTGCCAGATACTATGGAAGATAGGCAGTTCCCAAAGTAACCAGGCCTATGCTGCATAGTTAATTCTTGCATCTTTCCTTTCTCATCCCCATACTTCTGTAGTAATATTGAGGGTTACAGAGCCCCAGGCATACATAGAAGATTTATTTCCCCTAACTCTGAGTCACTAAGTAGTTTTGTGGGGGAGTGTGTGTCATGAATATTTCTGGCTTTCATATTATTTTCCATATATAATGACTGTTAATCCCTACTAATCTCAAATAATATTTTCTTCCAAGTGCAAAGGCAGAAGACATTCATGCTAACAACCTGCAAATGTATATATAAAAAAGAAACTCTGAAACCAGAAGTTTACAGCTAATCAAAATTCAAATGCTGTCTAAATAGCTTTGCCCTCTCCTGATCAATAAACATGAAGAAATACTGGTTTTTATACCCATATTGCTTTTCCATAAATCTATCAAATAAAATGCAAACAATAATCCACCTGACATGAAGAAAAAACATCTATAGAAATTAGAATCTAAGTTACTCCACAGGAAACTCTCTACCATCCAAGCTACTATGGGGACTACTACAAGAATATTGCAATATAGGCAATTGATGTCAGAGTAGAACTTGACTAGAAAGACAAATAGTTCTTTAACAGGCATTCTGCCAAGTGAAATAAAAACAAGAAATGTTTGCAACAATTTTACCATGGCTGCTCTGCTAATATAAAATAAAAATATAATTACAGACACACACACATATACACACATATGCACACAGAGACATATGCATATGAGGCAGTGCAAATTTCTTATCCAGACCCTCAACTCTTAAAATATTAAAGTCTTTAAGAAGTTGGGGGCTCTTGGTTAAGAAATGAATAACACACCCCTCATTCCCTACACACATTAATGGAATAATGACACTTCTACAATTTTCCTCTTTCTAGAATGGAATTCAGCTAGCTACTTGCCATTTAAAGATCTCATTTGGATTTGGCAAAAGAGAGATTACAACAGTATTCTTTTGTCTTGAGGCAATAATGGCTAGATTCTCCTTTGAGAAGGGGGCTAGTATAAAATTGGAAAAATAAGTAAGCACAATGTTCACATAATTTCACCTCTACTGACAGCCCTGGTTATCTTTGTAGATGGTTAAGCAATGACCGGTCAGAAATTCACTAGAATTTTAATAATCTACTTCTAAAGCAAGAGCATAAAGCATAACTCTAACCTCAGTCCACACTGAAAGTCTCCACAGCTCTGGGCAGCAATCTCTACTATTGATAGAGGTCATTGATGGCCCAACGTACACCCAGCTATCACATCATTTCAGCAATGGTAATTGGACAATTGACTAATATATAAACCAAACTTATGTTTAAATGTCTATAGAGATTCTCAGTCATCCAGATCATGGTTGTCCCAACAGTGCTTTTTCAAGATGCAGCTTGACTTTTTTGTTTTTTTAAAAAGACTTTTTGCTTCAGGAAGCTTATTCAGATCTCATACTCTGTCAGCTCATACTGAACCACAGAGCTTCTGTTACATGATTCTATTGTTTTAGTTTCTGGACCAATTTTGTGATCCAAACAGATCTGCTCTGGAACAAACTAAAATCTGGCTTGGATCTTGTGAACTCAGAATATTACGGTCACTGGTGCTACCCTGTTTCTCCAACAATATGGCCTCCCCCAATAGGAAGTCCCAGCATGTTTTATAGGCATGAAATGAAATTAAGCCCCTCCCCCCAAATTAAGGCCTATATTAAAACATGCGAAATGGGGGGGAATGGTGGGGAGGCTTGCCATTAGGAAGTACTTTTGTTGCACACCCAGATATGGTGCTGCCTGCGTTGACTCCGATACGAAGTGCCCCACCAATGCCAAGGTCAACATCCAAGCTGTCGCCATCCGCCCGAAGATGCAAGGGGTGGGGAATTAAGTCACCCCCAAAAGATGGCCTAGCCATTTTGGGGGGGCTCAAAAAAATAAGACCCAGCCTTATTATATGAGAAACACGGTAGTTTTGATAACAATAGTGAATCACATCATAATGCACAAAAAGCAAGTCATTATCACAGGGAGTTATATAAAGTTCCCTGCTCTGTTTTTGTATCTCAAAGTATAAAATGTCTACTATTGCTATTAAGTTATTTGTCTTTCACAATGATTATTCCATAGGGAAAAACTACTATTCTATAGGTGCTAATTAGAGTTATCCATATGATGTTTGTTGGGATAACTTAAATGATGAGTAGCCAGTTGTTGCTTATGAAAGACAAGCACAACTTGAAGGCTAATGTCTCTATTGAGACAAGCTCTTGCTGAATATAAAGTTATAGTAATTCTATACCTAGGGATAATATTTGCTGACTTTAGAAAACGTATTTCCCACTGAATAAGTCATTTTTACTTCACTTTTTAAAATTTGCAAAACCCGGTGATGGCAATGCACAAGCATATCAGTAGTCTACTATGGTCTGTGCTATACAAAAAAGATTAATGTTTAGGATGAGGGTTTCCATAATTCAGAAGTCTTGTTGCAATTGCAAATGTAGCCCCAACCATTTCCAAAGTTCAAGACTAGAATGTAATACATTCTGTACTAGAAAACTCTTCTTTCAAAGATAAGCAAGCTATTTTCATCAAGAGAGAAGTGGAAATCTGGTGATGGGGAGGACTGGATTCGGTGATGAGAATACATTCTTATTGATCAGTATAAATCGTGCCATGTTATACTATTATATCAGGAATGGATTGGTTACCAGTACATTTCCAAATGCAATTCAAGATACTGATTGCTTAGATACCCAATGGCTTAAGGACACACTTAAAAGACTGACTTTTCCAGATAAAAACTGCCAAAAATGCCTGCTCATGGTCCTTACCTCTCAGGTGTTGCAATACAAGGAGGGTCAATTGTGGATATTCAGTATTAGATTTCCCTATTGTGAAATACCTTACTCTCCAAGATTAGAAGATTAGGTCTCCAGTCTTATGGCCTTCCAGAAAGTTGTAAAACTGTTCAGGACAGCCTTTTCAAATTAAATATGGAGTCACTGATAACAGACTAAATTTACTGTTTTATTATATTGTGTATTTTACTGTTTTTATTGGAATGCAAATTTGGCTGCATGACATAGCCCTGAAAACAAAGAGAGGGTGAGAAATGAACTCAATATTACCCTGCTTTAACACTCTGTGATACACTATGTTTGAAATCGTTCCAAAGTTAATCAATACATGCCAACAAATGTAATTGAATTTTGAATAGAATTAATGACTGGCATATAAAGGAACTCTTGATACCTTTGTTATGCTCTGGTAGTTTTTATGGTGATCACTGATCTGAACCTAACTAAGGGGTAGAGAAGTTAAAAACACCTCTCCCAGACACCTAATTGGGTCCAACTAAGGGTCCAATCCCTCTATACAGAGGTGTTACGTAAAGATATGTAAGATTAGGAAAAAGCAAGACAATCTGATTTCAATGCATTTAACTATCAATTGTGAATGCATGTTATTATAGATATCTTTCCTTTTTTAAAAAAGCAAAGTATTTTGGCTATATTTTAAAAAGTATGCAGAGTATTTTTACTTTTATAAATAAAATGTATTTAAATAATATGTAAATAATACAGACTACTCACAAGATAAGGACTAATAATGGTTTAGAAATGTTTTTATGAGAAAGTCAATGTGTAGTTTCAATACTTTTAATGACAAAAACACTGCTCATCTGTAATTTTTTCTATGCAGTAAATGAAAGAAGCTGCTAATAACTATGACTGCTTGGTTTCTATTACAGAATGATTTCGTTTTAAGGGATGTGTATCAATGTCCTGAAAGAAAAATCTGTTTTTGGATACAACTGCAGAAGCTAAATAAATCAATTTATCAATCATATTTAAACAGGACATTGCTAGGCAGGATAAACACCTATAAGTTATTCTAAGCTTTTAAGTGAAAAAGTGAGATATATTATAGTATACAAATATGCATAAAGAGTGATAAGGTTACTATGGAAAGCAAATTTTTTCTTAAAATTGAATGGAGCATAACATTTCTAGTGCAAAAAATGTATGAGGTATCAATAATATATATTATATTCCATCAAGCACAATGGCCAAAAACTATTTTTATGTATTTAGTTTTATGTTTTTATTCTATTTTCCCTGTTGTTTATTTTATTTTCACTTACAGTATTTTAAATCCTCTGTTATTTGATGTCATAATAATTAGTCTTAATAAGAGATTCTACTGCTTTTATTTATTCATACTGGATAAATATGAAGAAAATAAAATGAAAAGGGCCTTGGTACAGAATTTCTACCTCACTGATTTATTGTTTTTGAAAGTATATTACGGTATACATATGAACAACTTGCAAATACATGTTATTGAACAAAAGATGTAAGAATGTCACTTTTAAATATACAAGAAAAGGCCAAGTTTCCATTTCCTAGTTTCAGGGTCTTTTCCAGAGAGTTTATATAGAATTATATTTCAGTATGGAACCATATAAAAAGCATAAAAAGGACTATTCAGTGAATTCTAAAGTTAATTGGGAAAAATTAAGACATGCTATAGGAACAGGGAGGTCAGAAGGTGACACACATTTGCTTAATATTATCTGTACATAATTGGGCTTTAAATTGCCTCATACAAGATCTGAGTAAACAGAAGACAATAATATTTCACATACCTGTAGCTGTAACAGCATACTGATTGATACGATAACAAACATTTTCTAAATTGCTAACTGTATCCAAATAGCCCAGGTAATATAGCTTTTTAGTTCTCATTCTCAATACAAATTGCTTTAAGAATATGTTATGATCTACTTGTCTTGCTTTGTTTTGTCATGTGTAAAAGAACCTATGCCTATCCCACAGTTCTATATATCATTTGAATTGCCCCATATAACCTTAGTCAAAAAATGGTTAACATTATTGTGATCCATCCTTTAGCATTCAGTTGATCTGACTATCCAGTGAAATGTTATGAAAATGTGACTGGGAGATCACTCATCCTTGCTAGAGCCAAATACTAACATTGACTCATTCGCAAGGTCAGTCCACATTATCAGAACAAATGCTGCTTTCGAAGGAAAACAGTGTGAAGCATATATAAAGAGAATAAAGATGACCAGAGCTTAATGAACCCCACAAAGAAAAAAGGAATGATTCCAAAATATCATAGCCAAAGCTTGCTCCATAAAAACAATATTCATTGAGTTTTAACTTACCATTTAGGCCGGCTTGTGGATTTTACCATTGGAGCCATTCCATCTCGGTAGAGGCTCTTTGTTTTACTGAAGTTGACAATATTGAAAATTACCCTCTGAAAGACACAATATAAGAAGAGAATCTCAGCTATATTGTACACACACACACATTCACATAGGTTTCTAAATGTTAAATCTTTACAATTGAATAGTGCATAGCTTAAAACACAGACAATAAGGCAACCATTTACAAAACCTCTCCAGGTCTGTACATTTAACATTTTCAGCATTCTTCTTAGAGTACTTTTTGTATTGTAGCTAAACTGTCTGCCCAAGGATTGAAAAACATTTTGTAGTTAAGTGAACAATTACTTAGGGTGACAATGGCTCCATGTAGGAATCTTTCAAACTGCCTAGGATTGTGAGAAAATTCTGCTGTAGTCTGCATTTGACAGTTGCTGTTTGTATTCCACTAGTAACCATTCCAGTGGGACACAGAAAAGAGAAGAAAATGAAGGAGAAGAGGACGGTGAGCAAAACTACAAAAATAGAACATATATTACTACTAAACCTCTTGTGCATTTTTCACCAGAAACAAGTTATATCAAAGAAAACTCATGGGAGCATGTTTTGAATCTACCACATAATGAAAACACCGGGTGCGTGGGTCCAGCCTTTCTGTCTAATAAGGCCCCACAGACCACAACAAAAACAGCATAATGTTCTGATTAAAAACATGCATAATTATGCAATTACTGAATACATGAAATGTATTAGGAACTACCAACACTTTGGAGCAAGTAATTATTTGAAGAAATAGCTTATTAATAAGAAATGAGCAAATTCATATTGTCTAATAACAACGGCTAAATCAGAGATATAACCATGCACGTTAAACTAATGATGGACAAATCTTAGTAACTGGGTGAGATAATGCAGGCAATTGAACGGAATATGTAAAAATTAGCTAAGATGATATCTTGGTTTATTTTGGATAGTAGAGAGACAGTGTTGATTCTAATGATTTTTCAGTGATTTCCAAACAGGGCTGCCATTTATGAAATGGTTAATCGGTATCTAACCAATTATCTGGAGGAGAAAGGAATGTTATTTCTAATTATGGATTTTTGTGTGTGAATTTTACCCTTTTTCTGGACGACCTAGATTTCAGATAGCAGAGTAATATTTTTATAAATTTTATATAATATTTTCATATTATATAATTATTATGTATTTCTAGTGTTTCACACACACCCAAAATAGCAAGATAGCAATTATGATGTTTTTAATCAATACTAAAATTGAATTGATTCCAAACTGTAGAAAAAAGGAGCCCTGGGGAGGAAGACTGCTGTTTTAATTTGGCTTATATTTGTAAATGCACCTTCAGTAACAGCAAGGGGGTTAGTTAAACTTCATGTACTTCCTAAATAAATTGGATAGGGGGACAGGATTTTCACACCAATGGCTTTATTCTTTAGATATAATTATGCATGTTTTAGAAACAATTATGAAAAAGTTTCTAATTCTGCTAAATGTAAAATGACTAACAAAAGACAGCTGGTAGAGACTGAAAATAGTCCCATCTCAATCAAGTGTTCCTCCTCTTCTACTAATAATTTGGGAAAATCCAATCAACTAGGTAAAGCAGAGTGTATGTATTTAAAACTGTATAATGCAACAATTTCATCACTTTCATAGCATAGTTAGCAAAATGTTGCAGTCCCTTCAATAAGCTAAGCACCACCTGAAATTCTTTCATAAAAGTGATTAACTTTATCAAACTATGCCACAGGATTAATGGAGCATAAAAACCTGAGGCACTAAAATATTAAACTATGGAATATTCTCAGTGGAAGTTAAAATCTGGTATGTAACCCATCCAGTGAAGTGTACAAAATTTAATAACTTCAGTACATACCCAAACCAAAAACCTAAGCAGCCTTCTCACTTCATCTCTGGAAGTGAAATAGTGCCATACAATGTTGTGATACAATAAGCAAGCATTTGCTGAACAGGTAAAGAAGTTTGCTGGTATCCATCTGTGTGCATATACATATGTGTGTGCTGTTGATCTTTTTTTTAAAGATTGCTACTGCCTTGTTGAAGTTTTATTCTAGGGCAGAACTTTTTGCTTGGTCCTTGCTACCATGGGTGCTTCCCAAGTGCAAGAATAGATGCCTTTCTTCTTCTATCGCCAGCCCATTGCTGATGCACCCCAAGCTAGTGTTTTCCAACTTTCCTTCAAAACTGGTGTTCTCCACCCAAGCTGTTTGAGGCTCATCAAAGTGGATAGTCTCCAGCACTTCATTGCATTCCAGTGGTAACCTAATTCACATTGCTTGAACTGGCTGCACAACCTCACTCATTACAGCAAATAGTCACAGACACTCCAGCCATTTTAGCCAGGGCCACCAAGATACTATGTTCTCTGTGGTTGGCAGTTGCTGTCTTTTTATAATCTTATGCTTCCTTGAAGGATTTCCCTTCTGTTCCCTTTTTTTTAAAAAAACAACAACAACAACAACTTTAAGTTGCAGTGTAGGAATGCTATTTTGTTTTATGAAGCTGAACTGTCTGTTGTTCCTAGCTATAATAGTTCCTTGAACCTACAAAGTAATATAGGAACAAAGGAACAACCTGTTCCCTATTCCTGTAATTATTTCATTCATGTTGTTTTAGGTTTTCAATGACTGCTGCTAGTTTATATAGTGTTTTTATTTTGCATTTTATTCAAACTGTAATTTTATGTGTATTGTAAACCAAGGGTCCCCAACCCCTGGCCCACCACCAGGCCGCAGCCTGTTCAAAACCGGGCCATGTGAGTGATGGGCAAGTCTACACATATGTCCTTGCCCTCGCTTGCAAAGCTCCATTTGCATGGGCAGAGGCCACTTGAGCAGAGGTCGCTTGTGCTCATGCGTGAAACTCCATTTGGTAGAACATTGCAAATCAGAATTTTCTCATTTCTCCCAAACAATATGTCACATTGTCCAACCAGGATATGGAATAGTTTCCTGACAACTTCGCTCCTCCATCCTCTGGCCGAACAGCCATTGGCATGTAGTTGACTCATCACCCAGCTATTGTCAGGATTCCGGCACTTAACTCCATGTTGTTTTGGCTGGAGCTTCCTTCATCTCAGTTCTCCTCGCTTTCCAGTTCTCAAGTGTGTCAAACTGAATTCGTACAATCCCACCACCAAACTAAATTCAGCCTTGACAGGAGCAATTTTTATGCATAATTTGAGAATCTGGCATGGGGGGAAATGTTATAAAGAATATGTTTTTCTCATGTGACATGATTGAGATCTGAATTTGAGGATGGCAAATGAAACAGGAAATGACTAGGTATATGTGCAATTCACATATTGAAGTAGCCCTTATTTTCTCTATTAAATGTTAGGATGGGTGAAGATAAAGATGTTATTTGTAGGCTTTTAAAACATGGAAAAGAAATGAGAGATTTCCAACCACTGTATGAGAACCCAAATAATTTACCAAAACTTACTTAACTACACATTTGTTAAACCCAAAAATGTAAAGGTGACAAAAAAAGAAAGAAAATCAAGTGACTCTCATCTAGAATGCTATTATATTTTTATCTGAATTCAGCTTCTAAATAAACCAGTATGTGGTATTATGCCTTTATAAGCTGACAACAATTACCACAATCAGCAGCACTTATCAAAGATATTTTTGCAATATCAAAACCAATCTGGCGGTGAGCCAGGTGTGCTTGTTTCTATAGATATGTGCATATTTTACATATAAACACACCTATCTAAGCTTCACTTGATGATGAAAAGGAGCTGCAAGTGCATACTAACTCTCATTGGTTAACTCAACATCCCATGTCTCTTCTTCAATTAATAACAGCAATACAACATCACTCCTTCCTTTCTCACAACACAATTTTTTATGTTATTGAGGAAAAAAACTCCAAAATGGGCTAAAGTAATAATCTCCCATAAGCAATCATGCAAAGGTTTAAACAAATTAGAGACTGTCTGAGCTTTGCAAATTCCAAAGAAAGAAGTATTTCATATTACCAGGTATCAAATTAAAATTACTGAAGAAGCTATATGTTAATCTTTTGTATACTTTCTGAAATACGTAAGATGGGATGAGGTTTTGATTACCATCTGGTAGCCTTATACAGGTAATCCTCGACATACAACCACCATTGAACCCCAAATTTCCATTGTTAAATGAGGCATTTGTTAAGTGAGTTTTGCCCCATTTTACAATCTTTCTTGCTAGAGTTATTAAATGAATCTCTGCAGTCGATAAAGTTAGTAACCCTGTTGTTAAGTGAATCTGGCCTCCACATTGACTTTGCTTGTCAAAAGATTGCAAAAGGGGATCACATGACCATGGGACCCAGCAATGGTCATAAGTATGAACCATTTGCCAAGCATCTGAATTTTGATCACATGTTCATGAGGATGCTACAGAGGTTGTAATTGTGAAAAATGGTCATAAGTCACTTTTTCAGTGCTGTTGTAACTTTGAATGGCTGTTAAATGAACTATTGTAAGTCGAGGACTACCTGTGTCCAGGTAGTGACCAGAGTTTTGTACAAGCTACATTGCTATCTTGCATAAGCATGGAGGAGAACTGTAATTCAGTGGAGAAGCACTGGCATTATATGCAGAACTTTAAAAGTTCAGTCTTTGGGATTTTCAGATATAGAACTATAACACTCTTAAGGACATTAGCGGACCTCGCCCGAGCGCGAGACAAACGCTGAAGAAAAAGAAGAAGAAGAAGAAGAACTATAACACTGCTGTCTGCATTACCACTATGTGTACATATACTAAGGTAGATTGTCCATCTGACTGAGTGCTCTCATTCACCACAAATGCTAACTGTCAGTGATTACCACTGACTATACAAAAAAAATTCACATTTGTCAACAAACTTTCTAATTAAAGCTTATAAAGTCCTTATGTTGAATTTTTTAGTTTAAAAATACTGACTATACGTAAGGTTTTCCCATGGAATACATTATCATTTTTGAGTTTAAATACTTTCAGCATGTAGTAATCTCCTGTCTATTTACAAATATTAATGGCTCATTTACTATTAACGAAGGAAAATATTTTATCAATTGTGGAGGGAATTGTAGGAACTCTTAGCTGATATGTTACAGGAGCACCTGTGCCTTGTTATGTACAAGTTGCTAAAGCATAGCATAGCTACAAAACTTATTTAATAAAGCAACAGAAAAGTAAAATGCACAGATTTCTCTCTTGTCAAAGCTGGGAGTCCCCAATCCCTGGGACCAGGCCGTGGCATGTCAGAAAGCAGGCCACGCAAACAAGTGAAGCCCCATCCATAGGATGCAGGCAGAACACAAAACCAAACCCCCTCTGGTCTGTGGAAAAACCTCTCTCCCTGGAACTGGTCCCTCTGCCGAATTGGGTGCCACTGATCTAAACTTCCTATTAAACCTGCTTTGAGAGAACAATCCTATAAATTTACTTCTAAATCAATGTGGGATTACATTATAAGAAGGAAAAAATAGTATCAAAGATGCCAAAAGAATAAGATGAAGAACAATGGCTAAGTTAAATCATTACCTTTTTAATTTCTATAAATCAATTCACAAATTTACCTGATTTTCTGGAAAACATAGACAACAGTCAATTGAAAAATAGTATGTCTATTATACAGGTGGATTTTTATGGCCCAAAAATACTTCTATTGGCATCTTTATCATGCATGGTAAGCATGTGAAAAAGCAAAAAAAGTACCAATACAACAAATTTTAAACATTAATATCCATACGAAACCAGGGCCTTTTGTATTAGGACTTATGGACACCTAATCAGAAAGATCCACAGAAGACTGGTTTCATATATAGTAGTAAAGCTATAATATGTAGAAAGATGGAAAATCCCAAAAGTAGCCACAATGGAGAAGTGAATTTTGAAGATGACAGAATTGGCAGAAATAGCAAAATGTATTTTTCTTTGACAAAATAATAAGTACCTTTTTATAAAAGCTTGGAAAACTTTTATGAACTTTTTGTTGAAAATGGTCAAAAATGAAGAGGTGATTTCTGGAGTTGCTGATTAAAAAGGTTGATTAGGGAAGAAGATAAATATATGTTATAATTCTAAAGGAGAAGAAATGCTAAAAGCTTGCGTGTAACAGCTGTAAAGAAGATTGAAAGTCATTTCTTTAGATTTATTTTCCTTTTTCCGTTTAATTTCTTATCTGTGTTGTTTTTAGCATTTTTAAAAGTCTTTTTATACTTTCCTTTCATATTTTTCTTATTTATTTTGGAATTATGTAAAATATCTCATTAAAATCTATTAATTATTAATATAAATTTTATAACACAGAATTAATAGGTCACATTATTGACGTTTTCAAGTATCATATCTATGTGCAAGATGCATTCTTTACATGCTGACAGAAGAGAGGAAACCTTCAAGGGTTTAAATTTGCTAGCAACTCTCATCAGGCTATAAAGATGAAGTTAAGGAATTTCTTTACGACCGAGAAAAAAAGCACCCATCCATGACATATCATCAAAAAGCTTCACCTGCAAAGGGGGTGGGGGGAGAGAGAAATCAAATCCAGGATTTAACAAGAAAATTCATGGCTACAGTTGTTTTTTTAGAATTGATGTTATTATTGATATGGATTTCCTTTATATGACACCGTTGTTAAGAGTGCTACACTGCAACATTCAAAGCTTTCAAACAGCGATTAAACAGAATTCAAAAGCACAAGAATGAAATGTTGTGGCAAAATGTTAAGCCTTATGACTCACAAGCCCCTCAAGAAGCAATGGCAAAGTTGTATCTCATGACTGTGCCCTTTGTGTATTTTTGGAGGGAAAATATTTTTTTGTATATTTTGATGATAACTGCACAATGCTTAGTACAAAAAGTCTTAGTCTTCCCAGAATGTATAATTCCCTAATATATATTCTAGACTAGCAACAGACATTGTGATATAAGCATACAGTAGTCATACTTTAAGTAGAGCCATGCATTAAACTTCTGTTTCCACATAATTAGAGACGGTCTCTGTGTTTAGGCATCCATATTCTGTTCAATCACTATTACAGCTGCAAGTGGATAGCAACAGCTGGCTGCTTTAGAAGTTTACTTGCACAAATCTGCTGATAACTTACATCCTCAAGAGGAAGCAGCTGGGACTGATTCAAGTTTTCATGCTTAATGATAAATACTATTATGCAGGGAGAAGCAACACTATAAACTTTAATAAAAACTGCCACTAATTCAAGTACGAAATGCTTCCTTGAAAATGGGTACTCAGTAGGATCCCATTTTTCATGCAGGTATAGACAAGAACTTTTATTGTGTGGAAGAGAGTTTCATTGAGATCTTTTTCTCGGTTATTATACTGCTTGGTTAGATAATGCTTGCCGTAAAGCCAAAAGCCAAAGGCATGGCAACCATTTAACACAACATTTCTAAAAGTTTCTAACAATTCCATTTACAGTATATGACAGTGTAGAAAATTACCACAGAAGAATCCAAAGTGTATAAATACACACATGCACATAATCTTAGCACAGTGAATTTGCCAGATGGGAATATTTAGAATAAAATTTAATTCAAAAAAACTATACAATATTTTGTATTCTTCCTATATGGTATCTTATTATTATAATTCTTAGGAGAATTTTTTTTATTTTCATTAATGTTTTACAGCAACCTTTTTATAAAATCTCATTGATTTTTAATCAGTCAATAGCTTCCCCTTTGATCTTTTTTTCCCCAAGAAATCAATGTCATGCAAGCTGACAAAAATGTAATAGATAAATCAAAGCAAGAAATCATAATTTAATATGTCTAATTGTTTCAGTTTGTAACATGATAAATTCATAGTATATCATTTTCATGTCTTATGTCATGTAGAACTGTTTGATCTACAAGTCAAGGAATTTATTCTTATTTTTAAATTCAGCCCTATTCTGTGCGGACTCAGAACAATTGGTGTTAATAGATATGCTTTTGTCATTGGTACTTCCCAGTCTTGTCTGTTACTATCACTGACAACTGCAAGGCAACTGCAATCTGGTTGTTCACAATGTTAAAAACATGATTGCACTGGTGAACTAATGAATACTACTGCACCTTGATGACAAAGTGGTGCTTAGTTCTCTCTTTATAGCTCTGCATTTAACAACAAATTCTTTCCTTCATTCAGTCAAGTAGCCCTAAATTTAATCTAAAATGCACAAAATGATACTCTACAGATAGCTTTGGGCTTCAACAGCAATTTGCGTGGGGGGGGGGGCGGTTGGTTTGAAAAATTTGCAGGAGTGGGAGCAATTTCCAATTTACTATTGGTTTCTGCACTGACTTTGCTTGTGGGAATCTGGCAGTGGATATTGGAAAACCCAGTCATGTGATCATGGCTCACTGTGACATCATAATCATAAGACGGGCACTGAGCACCCGATCACAATCATGAGTGACCTCGAGGACATTGCAATAGTCAGAAATCCAAGGATAATTATAAGTTATCAGCCCTAGTTCATTGCTGTAATGACTTTGAACAGTTGCTGAAAAAGTGGCCATAGCCCAAGGATTGCCTGCATTTAAAAATACGGAAAGCATTCCAAGAGTAAACCTTTTAAAACTTGAAACTTTGTATCCCATGCTCAAAATATATCATGGGGGTTCCAAAAGATTTTAGCCACAGAACAAAACAGTATTGTGTGTCATATCTGGAATCAAACACACCTATTTTGAGCAATATTATTTTGAGTCCTCTATGCAGCAGCTGCCTGACTGGTAAACGCTGTTACAGAAGTTATATGGGTCCTATCTCTGAGGAAATACTCTCAGGAGTGGACATAAGTCCTCAGTCTCTTAGCCATCAGCAACAGTCTTGAATGAGAGGGCATTAACATGATAAACAACAGAAGATAACTAATCACTCATGCCCATCCTGCCCCAGGCCAAATGCACACAAACACACAACAGAGCTGGTGCAACACACACACAAGCAGAAAAGATGTTCTCCATATCAAGCAAGTTTTCGTTCTAGCACTTAGATATTTATATCGCTTCACAGTGTTTTTACTGCCTTTCTAAGTGGTTAACATTGTCAGCATATTGCCCCCAACAACATTCTGGGTCACTGGTGGGATTCAAATATTTTTGCCACCGGTTCGGTGGGCTTTGCGTGCACGCATGTGCCAAATGCCCACTTTGTGCAGGCGCAGAGGAGTTTGCGCAGGCGCAGAGGCATTCTAACTCACCTCCTGCAAGCCTGCACGATCCGGTCGCTTCAGCAGCTGCCGCACGGCACTATTCTTTGGCATGCAAAGCAGCTGCGCTTCAAATTCAGTGGATAAAGGTGAGTATGGGAGCCCGGGTGGGTGGGTGGGCCCAACAGCAGAGCGGTGGAGAGAACTGGTTCGGTCTCCGCTGCTCATTGCTGCTACCGGCTCGCCAGAACCGGGCTGAACCAGTAGAATACCACCACTGATCTGGGTCCTCATTTTATTGAATTCGGAATGATAGAAAACTGAGTCAACCTTGAGCCGGTGAGAATCTGCTGGTGAATAGGCCCTCAGCAAAAGTAGTACTGCAGTACTGCCTTCTAACTGCTGCTGCTCAAACAAATATGTAGAAGTGTTTTTTGTTTTTGTTTTACAGTAACTGCTTCTGATGATTACCTCCCTCAATTGCCTGCAGGTACTCTGATAGAGATTGCTCTGGTAAGTCTGGAGCAAGTTGCTCATTATAAATCTACTCATTTGAATGTGGGCTTGCCATGACAGTGCCTTAATAAATATCTTGCTGAATGAACTTTTCCTCCTTCAGATCACCTTCCCCCTGCTGTACTTCCTTACTCTGCCATTGCAGGAAGATGGAGAGCTATTACTCTACCTCTAGAGCAGGGGGTCTTCAAACTTGACAGCTTTAAGACTTGTGAATGTCAACTTGCAGAATTCCTCCAGTCATGTTACCTCAGGAATTCTGGGAGTCCACAAGTCTTAAACTTGCCAAGTTTGAAAACCCTTGCTCTAGAGCAATGTTTCTCAACTTCAGTACTGGCTGCAGGCTGGGTTGAAGTTGAGATTCATACACCTTAAATTTCTGAGATTGATAAATACTGCTTTAGAGCACTGGTAGCCACCTGCCCACTAATTTAGCACCTGGATATGGCCAAGAGTGGGAAAGAAAGGCCCTCCCTCAGACTGCAACCCCCAATTTAGGTAAATCAGCATCAGAGGTGATATTAGCAGGTTCTGACCAGTTCTGGAGAACCAGTAGCAAAAATTTTGAGTAGTTTGGAGAACCAGCAAATATCACCTCTGACTGGAGATTTTACAGTATCCTTCCCCTGCCACACCCACAGAACCAGTAGTAAAAAATTTGAATCCCACCACTGATCAGCATGAATAGATGGAGGAAATGGTGCTAGCAAGGAATCCAAAGCCCATTTACAATACAGAAAGACTTGTCACTTCATGTCATTATCTACCACTTCAGAAAGTAAACCACTGTTTCTTAAAGATATTCTTTGCTTTGGGGAGCAAAGTTAATCATATTAGATGAAGACTAGAAAAGCTGGTAAATTCAGAGCTGCATATGTGCATTATTTTTTCAATGCAGGAGTATTAATTTAAAGAATACAAATACAAGGTTGACTTGGGTTAATTTGTTAAGTGTTTATATGTCATCTACATGTGGATTTGGCTCCTGGAGAAGAAGACGTAAGCTTCAATCTACATTTCAAACTGAAGTATGCCTTCTATTTCAAAACATATTTTTCATCCCATTCAGAAATTATTCCTTTAAGGAGCAATTAATTAAATGTTCTGACCAGCTCTACTTCTCTTTACATTTTTTCTACAGCTCTAGTTCCATCCTGGCAACGATTTAAAGGATTATTTCTTTTCACACTAACTGACCTGCCTTTCTAGCTGTTGACAAAAACATTAATGTTCAAATTCCTTGCTTCCTCACAATAAGCCTTAGCCAAATTTTACTAATTTATTTTTATTGCATAATTATAATTTCTCTATTCATTTTTGACTGAATTCTTTACATAAAAATATTAAAGAAAAGGCTAAAAGTTGAAATGAATATTATCTACTCACAAAAGTAATCTTACATTATTAATAATTTGACCACATTCCAACTTTTCAAAGAACAGTAAGAGGAAAAGAATGATTTTGGTCTTTACCTCTCCAAGCTAGAGGGCTTTCTAAAATTACTTCCCTGCTCTTAAATTAATTTTCATCTCACAAATCCACCTGCTTAGAGGATCAGAGAAAATGCAGCACTTACTGAATAACAATATGCAGAGTAGCTCCAATATCCTTTCACTGGAAAGAGAGATCTGCTTTGCACCTGGATTACATATATCTTCATCATGCTATTCCCTTTCACAATAAGCCACCATCAGGCATTACATAGGGATGGCTATACATCTTAGCTCTTCAGACACTTAATATCATTATTCAGAAATTGACTTCATTGGTAGAAGGCTCAAGGATACAATTCAGCAAGATTATGCTGTATTTTGGGGGCAAGAATGAAATAATGTATAAACATGTTTGACCATTGCAGTGCACAGAAACTGAAGACATTTCTGTATACCCCTGGGTTGAAATTCTAGGGTTTTATCCACCTTCCTTTCTGAATCAATTGATGATCACTGTCCTGATGGGTTTGTAATTGAAAAAAATATTCTATTTTTTTTTCTTTTAATAAAGATTGGGAATCTAGTCTCAAATCCTCAAAAAGTAAGGAACATACTCCACAGATGTTTATTACTTGTGCCTAGAGCTGCTCTGAGAATCTGTCAGTTTTTCATCTTTATTAATGCAGCATACAATATATTGTTCAATTATAGAGATCTAGGATAAAAATGTTTTTCTCCTTTTTTCAACAATAATAAATACAAGCCAAACTAAGACTGCTGTTACTTCGAAAATATAAAAACCATATTTGTCAATAATATTTTAGAAATGTACTTGGAATCTTAGTGAAAGCCAGTGCAGCACACAAAGCAGTGGGAAATGTCAACCATTTAGAGTTAATGAAGAAAAATCACTAATTCTGTGAGTAAGAGGCCCTAAGACTCACAGGCACTTAGTCTACTCAAGGTTCAGACAAAATTTTCAGACCCAGATGCCTCCAGGCACTGGAGAGCATTTCAAATTTCATTTGAATGACCCAGAGCAGTGATATTTACTTGCATGCTGACAGATGACTTTGCTAGAAGAGAGCTGAGTCCTATAGTAGCTCACAGAATTAGTGCCTCGGGCTGGATCTCTCTCGCTGGCACAACTGGCCTCAGAGGAAATAGGAGAACTATTAAAGAACGATGCCTCTTTCTCCCAACTTCCACAACCGGCTTAGAAGGATACCATGATCAGTGACAACAGAAAACATTGAGATCTAAGAGAACTAAGGTAGATAGTCAGCAGCCAGCCTGCAGTGCTGCAGTCTAACCACTATGTCACCAAAGCTCGTATGTTATGTATTAAGTATGGGAAATAAGAGGCTGAACCAGGGCTTAGTGCAACAAGGTTTATTTACAAGGACTGAACGTGCTTGCTCAGCCTGGAACTGGCTCGCAGCGAACAGCGAAAGGGCTGGACCCAGCAGCCTGCTTTTATAGCAGGCTGCTGGGGAAACCCAGCCAATGAGAAGGGGCAGCTGCCCCTGCAGCGTGAACGGACCTGGGTGGGAACTTCTTCAAGGTCCAGGGACATAACACCCCTTCCCCCCAGATGCGAACACGCATAGTCCTTGAGGTATACGGGAGGTTTGTGCTGACGTCCAGAGCGGCGCAACTCTGGTGTGCTGTTTGGTGGATCAGAGTCCGTCGGTGGCTGTTGGCTTGATGATGAGTCCCAGTACCACCCTCGGTCGGAGCAGGTCCGGGGCTAGAAGGGCTGGACGCTGGGAGTGTCCTCACGCCGTCTGGCTCGGATGGGTTGGACGCTAGGTCGCCGCAGTCAGCATTTGGATTCTCTGGTCCGGCTGAAGGTGTTAGCAGGTCATCGGGGTAGATGTTGCTGTGTGGTAGTTGCAGCGGACTCTCACCGGTCTGTGCCCACGAGTCGCGGCTGATGAGGGTGCCCTGGCGTCTCCGAAGCTGGTCCAGATGTCGTCTCCAGACCCGGCCATCTTCCAGCTTAACCCGGTATGATCTGGGTCCTGTGATGGCTACGATTTCTCCCGGGATCCACAATGGGTCGCCAGCGAAGTTTCTCGCGAACACGGGTTCCTGCAAGACAAAATGCCTACTCCCGATGTGGAAGCGAGAGGAGAGTCAGGGCAGTAATGTGGGTGAAGCCTGTCCAATACAGTTCGCAGGCGTCTGCCCATCAGAAGCTCGGCCGGGACTTGTTGGTTACCGTGCAAGGGGTTGAATGCTGGCTTAACAGGAAACAGGATAGTTTGTGGTGCCAGTCATCCTTGTTGAACCTGGCCAGGGCTTCTTTAGTGGTCCTAACAGCTCTCTCTGCCAGCCCGTTACTGGCAGGATGAAAGGGGCCGTGAAGATGTGACGAATGCCCAGGTTGGTCAGTAAACGACTGAATTCGGTTGACGCGAACTGGGGACCATTGTCGGAAACAATGGAGTCTGGTAGACCGTGCGTAACTAACAGGCGAGTCAATGCCTTGATGACTGCTTGTGAAGTGGTCGTGGATAGTTGTGCCACATCAATCCACTTTGAGTAAGAGTCTACGACCACGAGGAACATTTTGCCATGCAATGGGCCCGCAAGATCGATGTGAATCCTGGACCAGGGTGCGTTGGCACTTTCCCACTTGGTGGGGGTGGCAATTGGAGGATGGACGGGAAACCTGGCAGGGATGGCAGGAGCTTACCCATTTGTTGATGCCCTCGCCGAGGCCGGGCCACCAAATGTAGCTTCGCGCCAACGCCTTCATTCTGACGATGCCGGGTGGCCTCGTGCAACGCCTCCAGCACTCGGGCACGCAGAGATGTCGGGATGACCACTCGAGTGCCCCACAGCAGGCAGCCCTGTAAGCTCGACAGTTCCTGTAAGCGGGTCTTAAATGGAGTGAATTTAGCTTCAATGTCACTGCCTGGCCACCCCTCCTCACCCAGTCCAGTACCTGGGCGATCGTTTTGTCCGCTTTGGATTTATTGGCAATATCAAGGGCAGTGATTGGGAGGTCCAGTTGGGTGACTTCAAAAATGGCGTTGACCGGGGCAGGGTCTTCAGCTGGGGCAGGCAGGGGGCAGCGGCTGAGGGCATCTGCGTGGGACAATGTTTTACCTGGGCGGTGCACGAGTCTATACGAGTATGCTGCTAGGAAAAGGGTCCATCTGGTCATTCTGGGGGACAGAATTTGAGGGGTCTGCTTGTCACCTGCTAGTAACCCTAAGAGCGGTTTGTGGTCCGTGACTAGCTCGAAAAAGTGGCCAAAGAGAAATTCGTGAAATTTCTTCACCGCTGCAACAGCTGCCAAGGCTTCTTTATCGATCTGACTGTAATTGCGCTCTGTTGCAGAGAGCGTCCTGGAAAAAAAAGCAATAGGGGCCTCGGAGCCGTTGGGGAGCCTGTGGCTTAAGACTGCCCCAATTCCGAAGGGAGATGCGTCTGCTGCCAGTACTAATGGAAGGTTGGGGTCAAACTGGATAAGCACTGCCTCTGATGTGAGTAGCGACTTGACTGTGCGGAAAGCGGAGTCTTCTTTGTGACCCCAATGCCAAACCGTTTTTTTATCCAGAAGTCTGTGGAGGGGTTCTGCCACAGAGGCTTTATGGGGCAGGAACGACGCATAAAAGTTCAAGAGCCCCAAAAAGGCCTGCAGTTCCGCTTTGGAGGTTGGAGTGGGTGCCTCGTGTATTGCCTTAACCTTGGACTCCAGGGGGTGAATGCCTGAGGCGTCAATTTTATAACCCAGAAAGTCCACCTGTCTAGTGGCAATGGCACATTTTTCTTTTTTTAACTTGAGGCCATGCTGCCTGAACCTCTCTAGGACTGCTCGAACTCTCTGGAAGAGTTGGGGTCTGTTCCTGGCCGAGACTAAGATGTCATCGAAGTAGGGTACTACTCCAGGAAGGCCCTGTAAAATCCGCTCCATGAGGGATTGAAAATGCCTGGGGCAACACTTACGCCAAACTGGAGACGCTTGCACCGGAAGGCACCCCTGTGGGTGACAATGGTCTGAAGTTCTGCCGTTTGGTCATCAACAGGGAACTGTTGATATGCTTGAGACATGTCCAATTTGGCAAAGATAGTGCCAGGTTCAAAAGTATGTAATAAATGCTGAATGACGGGTACTGGATAAGCGCTAACTTGCAAGAATTTATTGATTGTGGTCTTGTAGTCTGAGCAAATTCTCAGGCTACCATCTTTTTGAGGGGTGTGACAATGGGCGTCTCCCATTTGGCGAAGTCTGTAGGCTCCAGGATCCCTTGTTTTAGTAATTTATCTAATTCAAGGTCTAATTTAGGCCGAATGGCGAATGGAACTCTGCGAGGTTTTAACCGAATTGGGACTGCCTGGGGATCGACTGAAAATGAGATAGGGTGCCGTTATAACACCCTAACTCATCACTGAATACGTCTGAGTAATCAGCAAACAGGGAGTCCGTGTCAGAGGTTGAGGTAGCATGGACTCCTGTTAGCCCTAAACCGAGGTGGGGAAACCAATCAAGTCCCAAAAGTGTAGGGAGGTTGCCGCTCACTACCACTAGAGGTAGGTGGCCCTTAAAGGTTTTAAAATTAACAAAAAACTTGCCTCTGCCGATTACAGGAATGGTCTTCCCTGGTAGTCCTTTAGGCTAAGCTGGCACTTCTGGAGTCGGTTTCTTGATAGGCTGGGTTGAAGCTCCTTGAGGGTGTTCCAGGAAATAATGGAGAGCGCTGACCCGTGTCAACCTCCATGTTGCAAGGTTTACCTTCTAATAAGACGGAAAGAGAGATTTTACTAATAGAATAGCAAGTGTGATTAGCGCAGAGGTGTGTGCGACAGTTTAATACTTGCCTTTGGGGCCCGGCATGTGCGAATGAAGATGCCCTTTGTGCTACGTTGTGTGAGGCTTGGCATACTCTTGCAATGTGCCCCTTCTTATGGCAGTTGTTGCAAGTGGCTCCTTTGAATTTGCATGTGGTCCTCAGGTGAGGTCCACCACAGGAAAGGCACAGGGTGATGTGCTTGGATGGCCCGGTGTTATCTTGTCTGGTTCCTGCCTGCGGGCGCCTGGCATTTGTGAGGCGGTGAATGTCGGCCTCGTCACTTGGGTCTTCCTCGTTGACCACCTCTTCTGAGTGGACGGGAACTGCTGTTTGCTTGGTGACAGGACCTTGGATCTCGGTGGCTGAATGAGATGCCAGCTCCTCTGCCAGGGCTTCCTCGATGGCTTGAGCGAGGTTAAGGTCTTTTTTGGCGAGCAGCCGTCTTTGTAGGTGCAGGTCCTTGACCCCGCAGACCAGCTGGTCTAGGAGCATGTCATCAAGATAGCTGCCAAACCCACAATGGAGTGCTGCAGTCCTGAGAGCAGCCATGTACTGATTGATGCTCTCTTTGTCCCCCTGCTTCCTCATTCTGAAGGTGAAGCGTCTGGCAATCTGTGAAGGTCTAGGAGAATAGTGGTTAGTAAGGATTTCTAACAGTTCTGTCCAGGGGACATTCTTTAACTCACGTGGAGCCACAAGAGCTGTGGCTGTATCGAAGACGATGGCTCCACAGTAGGTCAGGAAATATGCTTTCTTTCGGTGTTCCCCTGCATCAGCCAATCCAATGGCGTCGATGTAATGATTAAACCGATTCTTGTATGATTCCCACTTCTCCTCATCCGGCTTGAACGCTGGGAAGGCTGGATTGGAGTTCATGTTGTGGGTCTACTGGTTAACCTGTTGGGGAAAATGCTCTCTCTCTGGGTAGTAGTAGAGGTTTAGTGCCTGTGCTAGGCAAGTGCTCTCTCTCTCTGGGGTAGCAGTAGAGGTTTAGTGCCTGTGCTAGGCAAGTGACTTCAGCTCTGGGGAAATTTCGCAATTCCCTTCTCTCTCTCTGGGGATCAGAAGGTGTTTAGACTGCAACGGTCGTTGGCAGCGTCTTTTGAAATTCGCGCCTGTGTGGGGGTTAGCGATTTCGTAATACAACGCTGTGTTGTATTTGAATGTGCTTCAGCTGACAGCTGTTTGAATTTCGCGCCTAAATGGCACGAGCGGCTGCGGCTCGCAGCGCTACACTTCCTCTGTAGCTTATGCTAACAAGCGGCTACAGGCGCTTCTCACTTTCACTAGCTTGTTTGCTGATCGCTTTCTCTCTGGGTTGCGATCAGCGTTTGCCCTTATTTTGGCTGATCGCTCTCTCTCTGGGCTGCGGATCAGCGTTTTAGTGATTCAGCGTTCGTTCTCATTTCGGGCTGATCGCTCTCTCTGGGTTGCGGTCAGCGTTTGCCCTTATTTTGGCTGATCGCTCTCTCTCTGGGCTGCGGATCAGCGTTTTAGTGATTCAGCGTTGCAGCTTGCCTCTGGTAGCCATCCCACCTTCGTCGCCAGTATTAAGTATGGGAAATAAGAGGCTGAACCAGGGCTTAGTGCAACAAGGTTTATTTACAAGGACTGAACGTGCTTGCTCAGCCTGGAACTGGCTCGCAGCGAACAGCGAAAGGGCTGGACCCAGCAGCCTGCTTTTATAGCAGGCTGCTGGGGAAACCCAGCCAATGAGAAGGGGCAGCTGCCCCTGCAGCGTGAACGGACCTGGGTGGGAACTTCTTCAAGGTCCAGGGACATAACATTATGCATGCCAAGTCAGTCTCTTACTTCGTGAATGATGGAGGCCTGGTTACAGACTGACCAGGCAGCAGGGCCATTGGAATTTAAATCAGCCTAGTCTCAAGACTGAACATGGAACATGATATCTATACAAGATGCCAAGGCCACCTTCCCCAAGAGTACTGCCTCTCTCCCTCTTATCTCCTCATGCCTGTCACCAACATGTAGCTCCTACCTGTCTTTCTCCTTGCTCCAAATCAAACAACCTCATGCCACAATATAAAATGTGAAATGCCATATGAGATGGTGGGGATGTGTTATACAGTCACCAGGGGTCAGGCCCAACTCAGTACCTCATCCTCAAGCCATTTCAATTCAATGTAATTGCAAAGGCATCTTATGATAGCGTAATAAGATTAGGACTAGATTAGGAACTTCCGTCCTCACTGTGAGTTGTGTTTTTATTTATTTATTTTTATTTATTTATTTGGTTTGTCAATTGCTTACAATTAGGTATAAGTAAAAACATAGTTATGAAATACATGAATATATATATAAGAAAAATAAAAAATAAAAGAAACAATAGGACAGGGATGGTAGGCACGTTGGTGCGCTTATGCATGCCCCCCTACAGACCTCTTAGGAAAGGGGTGAGGTCAATAGTAGACAGTCTAAGGTTAAAGTTTTTGGGGAAGAAACCACAGAGTCAGGTAGAGTATTCCAGACATTGACCACTCTGTTGGGGTCAATGTGTTGGGGGTGTGTGCACGAAGGCAGACTCAGCCAATCTCATTGTACACATGTTGTACTCTGATAATATACAGCAGTTAGTAGAAATTGAGCTGTCATTTTTAAAACTGAATTATAGTTCACAAAGTCTGAGTGCATATTTTAGGGGTTTTTTTTAGAAAGAAATCCAAATGAATCAATTTCAGAACTGAAGTATATCAAACATCGATACACACAAGCTCAAAAAGAAACAACCCCACCCCACTACATTGCATAGGTATTTCTACTCTAACAAAGAACAAAGTCAATTCAGTTGCCTTTGCTTTTTCACCCCTTGGGATGACCTTTCAGGATAAGAATTGTCAGTGCCTTATTTATAATGGCAGATCTCAAGTTTGATTCTGGCAGGTTTTGATCACTTTATGGCCCAAAAGCTTTCAAACACAGAAGAATCTGATGCCTATTTGGCATCCTGTTGTGTGTCTAAACCTCAAAAGCAACTTGCGGTCCCAGAAGTGAATTGCTGAAGTGGTGTAAACAAAACACAAATGTCACAAAATGATGAATATCTCATACAAAATATCTTTGTCAAAAAGATGACATCTCAGCATTCCCTGAAAGATATCTGTAAGAGATTCATGCTCTGAAAATAAAAATTTGATTTACAAAGCGGAAAACAAACAAGTAAGAAATATCAATAATTCAGATTATTTGTTCATGAAACACACAAAGATGCACAAAAAGAATCAAATATAAATTATTTATATATACTCATTGTACTGTGACAGTGGCAGTTTAGAAACGTTCTCCTGGGCCACATTAGCATATTGAGATAGAAGAGGTCACAATAATGACAGGCTACTTTCAGGAGAGTAGAATCTGTTTCTGAATTTGAAGCTAACCTTATTCTTTATGCCAATCACGGTGTTTACTGCCATCACTGATTATCAAGTCTGACAATTACAAATTAGTTCCTTTTATATATTTGTCATTTTTTTCTAATCATAGCGAACTTATCATATAAGTTATAACTTATCACCCCTTGCATTGTTAGCATGACAACATTTCTGAGAGGGGAAAAATAACTACCTGAAATAAGCATTGTTCTTACTCTGAATTAGGTCCATTTAGACTCACAAGCCTAATTTAGGTGGCCAGGGGTATCTCCTAACTAAGCCACACCTAGTTTTAATGACCATGTGCAATTGTCTAGCACAGGGGTTGGCCACCCGCGGCTGGAGCCGCATGTGGCTCTTTCATCCCTCTGCTGTGACTCCCTGTTGCCGGTCGATAAAAAGAAAAAGGATGCCGCACTAGAAGGAGACTGTATGGTGGGGAAAGCAGACTTCTGGTTGGCTCCAGAATTAAAAGGGGGACTTACAGTTAGGACCTATGAGGCCTCTTTGAGTGTTTAAGGTTGCCAACCCCCGATCTAGCAGGATACTCTAATTGTAATCACATATACATGCAAGATGTAGAAATGCACAGGAATCACTGGGCCTCTATCTCACAGGTGTCAAATTCCCAGCATCACATTGCCGTCGCGTGGTGTTTTGTGACGTTTTTCCCCTTTGCGGAACTGGGATGGGCGTCCCTTGCACATGATGCTGGATATCCAGCCCATAGGCTTCCAGTTTGACACCCCTGCTTTAGCTGAATAAAGCAAATGTGTAGATACAGGGCATCTGCCAATATGACACCTCTCAGAGAAAAGGCCAGGAAGATCCAAAACAAAATGTAAAAGCACTTTGCATGCTGTAGACTGAATCACCTAGATAACACCCTTGCTATTGTCAAAATAATTATGCTTTCATATATCGAGCTGCAAAACTGACCAGTGTTTCACAAAGAAAGCATTTTCATGTAATAAAAAGTGTAAAAAGAATATTTTACAGCAGTTGTTGTATAACACCTAGAGTCAATTTGGAATGAGTGGTGCCTGAACTGAATAACTTAAAAGAAAACTTTTTTAAAAAATCCTTGAAAATTCCTAATATTCATTTAAAAAATCTTGTTTGTTAATGTGAAATCTTCAGTGTAAAGCATTTTGCTCAATTTTGTTCAGTTTGGGTTTCAAGAAAATTGTAGAAATCATATTGTGGGGTTCTTCTTCAAATTTAAGTGCAGAAATATGTCTTTAATTTGCATGTTTATTTATTTATTTATCCTCAGTTTTAAGAGAGATGTTTCTATAAATATATATATATATGAGAGTCAATTTTATCCTGGGTATATATCCTTGAACATCTGCATCAACTATCATTTCAATATCTTGCTCCTCT